>NW_028187323.1:0-118244 GCF_964204655.1 Triturus cristatus
AACTAGTGAACAGCATATACCAGGCCAACTTCTCACATTGGTGAGCAGCGGTTGGATTTGAGCTTGCTGTGTTTTACCATTGTAATCTCTTGGTTACCAATTGAAAGATCACATAGGTACCTGTAGGTACATATAAAACAAGATTAGATATACTTAAGTTCTACTGAACTTAGTTGTTGTAGAGCAAAGGGAGTAGCACACCCTGACTACAACTACTAGATAGGTTTAGTAGGTAAACCCAAGTGTAGGTAGATTGCAACACATCCACCCACACTTAAGAGCAATGGCCGGGGCAGAGGGGTCCACTGTACCCATCTCTGTTGAGAGTGACCCCCAGAGGGCACCATCCAGCTTTGCTACCCTTAATCAGAATGAGCTCAGGCATTTGGCAACTCTTAGAGGCCTTAAACAGCCCAAGAACCCAAACTCTGCTGAGCTCAGAGAGCTCTTACAGAATGATGAGAATCAGAGAGCACTCAAGAAAGCTTCCCAGTTAGCCCCCTTAGGGACAGGAACAGGAGGCCCCCCTTCTGAAGATGCCACTGAAGTACCCCTTCCCAATAGTCACCCCTTAGATGGGATGCCTACCACAGAGGAAGAAAGTGATGGGGATACAGATGTGAGTGGGGATGAAGGGAGAACTAGCCCAGTGCCAAGTGTTATACTTGGCCCAGCTAAACTAAGGCTATTGGGGACTGACAGTGGGTTCACCCCATTGGATCTCCCCAGTGGACTTAACACAGGGCTTGGAAGGCAAAGGAATCGCTCAGGTGACTCCAATGCTTCCCATGGCTCTAGAGGCTCTCAAGGTCACTCCAGAAGGAGACTGACCACCCCTCAGAGGAGGGAACATGAGGCCAGAATGCAGGAAGCCCAGCTGAGGATCAGGAAGCAGGAGCTAGAAGTAGCCCTGATGGAAGAAAAACTGAGCAAGGCTAGGCAGCATAGAGAGAGTGGGTCTATACCCACTGGTGGCAGCAATGTCCCTAGGGACAAAGATAGGGTCTTTGACAATAGGAACCTGTCCAAGATTGTGCCCCCCTACAAAAGTGGGGATGACATCCACAAATGGATGACTGCTCTTGAGAGAGCCTGCAAAGTGCAGCAGGTTCCTGAAGACCAGTGGGCAGCAATCTTATGGCTCTCCTTTGAGGGGAGAGGCAGAGATAGACTCCTCACTGTTAGAGAAGAGGATGTCAGAAATTACAGAGTCCTGAAGAGTGTCCTAGTTGATGGGTTAGGCTTAACCACTGAACAGTACAGGTTAATGTTCAGAGACACCCAGAAGACACAGACTCAGGACTGGTCTGAATATGTGGAATGTGCCACTAAGGCTTTGGAGGGTTGGTTGCTGGGAAGTAAGGTGTCTGATTATACAGGATTGTACAATTTGATGATGAGAGAGCAGATTTTAAGTAATTGTCAAAACCAGCTTCTCCATCAACACCTGGTAGACTCAGATTTGACCTCTCCCCAAGAATTGGGAAAGAGGGCAGATAAATGGGTCAGGACCAGGATCAGGCCTAAAAACCAGGGTGGTGACCAAAAGAAAGATACCACCAAGCCTCAAGAGAAGGGTGGGGATAAAGAAAAAGAGAAACCTTCCTCAGGGCCCCAAAACTCCACACAGGGTGGTGGGTCCCAAGCTCCCTCCTCTACCACAGCTAAAAAGCCCTACTGCCATGAGTGTAAAACTCCTGGGCATTGGAAAACTGACAGCGGTTGCCCAAGGGCTAAAAACAAAACTGTTCCTCCAATTACTCCTGTCACACCACCTATTACTGTCAGCAGTAATCCCCCAGGTGGTGGGAGTGCCCCCAGAAATCTGGGTGGGTTTACTTGGGGAACACAGGGGGACCCTGGCTTAGCCAATTCCCCTACAGCAACCACTCTTGTCTGTGATGGTGGCATGGGATTTGCCAACTTCACTGCCTGTCCCAACACTTTGGGTAGGTACAGACAGGAGCCCTACATCAATGGTACAAAAGCTGAGGCCTACAGAGACACTGGGGCTAGCATCACAATGGTGGCCCATTGGCTAGTTCCCTCTGAGCAGCTTTTGCCCGGTTTCTCCTACCAGGTGACTAACATTGATGGCAAACAGAACAGTCATCCCATGGCAGAGGTATGTCTCAGCTGGGGAGGGGTCACTGGCCCTAAAAGGGTAGCAGTGTCCCCAACCTTGCCTGTAGACTGCTTACTGGGGAATGACTTAGAACTCTCAGCTTGGGCTGGAGTTGAACAAGACACCCATTTTAAAATGGTAGGCCTTTCACAAAAGGGTAGGGGGGTTGTGCCATTCACAACCCCTGTCCAAATAGATTTCCTCCCTGAAAAGGTTGGAAGGGCAGTGGTAGCCACAGCCCAGGCACAGACAGACTTCCCTGTAGGGACTGGCAGAGCTGTGACAGTCACAGCTCAAACACAAACTGAGTGCCCCCCTGAAAAGGTTGGCAAGGCTGTAATGGTCTCAGCCTATACTCAGACTGACATAGGTGTAGTGAAGCCTGAAACAATGGATCACTCCACACAAACTGAGAGTAGTGGGGAGGAAGAAAAGTCTCCCTCTCCCCAGACATTAGGAAAAGGTCAGCCTCCTCAGGGATCTGACCTCACCCCTTGTGAAGGAACTGCCCCAGAGGTAGCCAGGCCTGGCCTGGCAGAGCCTCTGATGTCAGTGGCCCCTTCCAAGGTGGGATCCAGTCTGGTGCAGGTAGCCTGCCTCTCTCTACCCTGCCTCAGTCAGCCCAGGGCTGCAGAGGTCAGGGAGGCCAGTGGACCCCCAGAGGGCCCCTGTCCACAAGAACCCCCCCATCAAAAGAATGAGGATTGCCTGGCTAGTAGCCCTAGTCAGGTGATGGGTAAAAACATTCCTGAGGGATCTCCTTTACAGGTAGTTAGGGACCTCCCCCAGGGGGATTCTGTTGGGCACAGGCAAACATGGGACCTTAGGGCCCCAAACCTGACCTGTCCCTCCAGTAAGCCCACAAAAGGGACCCAGCCTCCAGCTTTAGGTAGCCAGAGGCTGACCCTGAGAGCACAGTGCAACTCAGTTAAAGAAAGAAAGGCATCCATGGTGGAGGATGATTGGAGGAAGCTGAGGCCTCACTTTGAGGACACTCACTTCAGTACTCCATCTCAACACCAGCCTTTTACTTTGCCAAGACACACCACAGGTAGAGATTCCCTATGGTGGAGACCCTCTGATACCCTTAGGGTGAGGGATTGCTTAGTGGACCATGAGACAGGGGGTAACCATGCCAGTGCTGGTTCCTCCTTATATGGCCACTTGGGCAATATAGGCTTACCTGGTCAAGGTCAGCCTTATCTCCCTTCGTTTGGGGGGGGGTTGTGTAGGAAGGTGGATATCTGACTATGGTTACCCCCAAATTTTTGCCTAGTGTCTAGCTGGTTTTTCGACTTAGTTGGCCTGAGATCCTGCCATTCAGGCTCTCAGGCTATCTGCTCTCTCTGTAAAATGGACTCCATGTACCCTAGGTACATACCCAATTGGTTGGATCACCCTGTCAGCCCCTGTACCAGTGTACACTAGGTACCCAGGGCATTGGTGTACCCAAGGCCTGCCAAGGGCTGCAGCATGTATTATGCCACCCCAGGCTTGGCCTAACAATTTGACACAACTGGCTGATCACTCAGCTGGGGTAAGTTGGTGTAATCACCTCTTACTTAGGTGTAGTATACCTATACCTAACCTTAAATGGGACACCTGGTAACCTATAAGTCACTCCTATGGCAGGCCTTAACAATCCTGAAGGCAGAGTGCTTGGTTCCATGTGAGATGGTGCTCTGGCATGAGCTGAGCCTGTCTGCAGTGGTCGGAACAACTTCCTTCTACTGTTTCCAGATATCGTCATACCATATACTCTTAAGTGCATTATGAACCTCGCGGTTAAATGCTATCTTTGGTTTGGCTTTATCAAAACATGTCGAGTAAGGTGTCATACGAATTGGAATACTAACCCCTCGCCAATTCTGGCGACGGGGTTAGCATTCCACCCTTCTAGAGGGACACGACATGTACAGTACCTGAAACCCGGGTAAAATCAGACATAGCCTCAGCTCCACAAAATGGATGCTGCCACCACAGACACAAGTCTGCCCTCCTGCTGCTGGGAGTCCTTCCAGCTTGGGAGGTGTGGACAAAGGGTTTCCTGCCAGGGGAGGTGCGTGCACCACCCCAGACAGGATTTTGTGTATTGGTCAGGTAGGGCTTGAAAGAAACCAGACATGCCTGTGGCTCACAAGGAGCCTCGGTGCATATGCCAGTTCAAACCGGTCCTGGGGCACACCAGTCCCGGGCCTGGGGCGAGCTGGACAAAGGATTGGGGGTGTAACCACCCCCCTTCCTGGTCCCACCCATAGGGAGGGACCTAGCAGGTAGTCCGGCCCCTAGAATCCGCTTAAAGGTAGGAGCTGTGTCCTAAGACTTCAGACATCCTGGAATCAACTTGAAACTAAGAAGAAGACGGGAACTTCGACATTCTGCTGCACAGAAGACTGAAGAAAATCTCCCCTGTGGTCAGGGAGTGACCACCTTGCTAACGCAAGCACCATCCAGCGAATCACCGTCTGCTTTGCCGCCGCCTCCCGCCGGAGCCCGAGCCCAGAGACTGACAAGACCTAGACCTCCAGACCTCTCACCGCCCGATCCACAGTCCCTGCAAAGAGGAGACCCGTGGAGGCACCGAGACACGTGGAGCCAGCCATCTTGAAACGACTACGACAAGCTGACCAGTGCAACAACCGAGGCTCCCTCCAAGTTGTGCTTTGGGTCCTGAGAAGCCCAACCCTCGAGCAGCATCTGCACCAAAGGTGAGCCCTCCAGCATCTCCATGATCTGCGTGGGGCCCTTCTGCATTTTGCCACTCGACGCGCCTAACCGGTTGCTGGCCCGCTGGCTAGTGGCCATCTTGGCGACGAAATCTACGACAAACACCACTGGTCTGGTTGCTCCAGACTGGCCCTTGCTCCCCTCCAAAGGAGCAATCCCTCTGACCTTGCTGGTCAGAACCAACAGCTGATTTCCGATTCCTCCTACAATTGCTTTTGCCAAGGCTTGTTTGCTTCGATCAAGTCGCCGACACCGCCGACAGCGAGAGCCTGCGTGGGACAGCTCGTGAGCCGACTCCTGGACGTCGTCGACCTTCAGGGACCACGTGGCTGCGGAGACAAGCTACCCCTCATCACCTGTTTGCACCCGACATCGCCTGGTACCCACCTGGTGCCACGCTGGTCACTGGCTAGTGACTGTGAACACTGTCCCCTCTGCTTACAGGTCTTCAACATCTCCGATCCACTCTTGGATCCACTGCATCTCTTCCCGACCGACCGCCTGCAGCATCTTTGTCCCAGGCTCAACGGAACAGATAGAAGAAACCCGACGCACTTTGAGGCCTATGCACCCGCTTCCTGTGGGTGAGGTAAAGCTGGTACTCCGGTGCCCATGTGTAGTAATACATCTCTAGTGCCTGTGTTCCAAATCTTAAGTTCCTAGGTCATCCGGAAGATTCCTTTTGCAGTAACTTTGTACTTTTTACGCACCCATTGAAACCTATGGGAGCACGCGTGTGACTATTTGCTCTGCACACGCCACCCGTGGACCTCCTGGTCACTAACTGACGTTAGCTCCTTGTAGGCCCAGCGATTCTAGAGGCCCTAGGCCTTTTCCCTTTTCTGTTCGTGGTACTTATACCACTATTTTAGTATATGGTTTGAGTGGCCACCAGGGCCTATCCATATAAAGTGCAACTTCTGTGTATTCTGTGATAATCTTGTTTGACGATTTGTGCTCCTGTGCTCATAAAGAGACTAGGGGTTACTTTGAGAAATAAATACATATATATTTTGAATATATATCTGTGTGGTGTCCTTTCATTGGTATAAAAGGGGGTTACTATTGGTAAAGCAGCTTGCTTAACACGCTTCACGAGTTTAGCCTCAAAGACTGCTTAGCCTACGCTACCACTAGGGCAGCTAGTCCAAAAAGGTTGACTTACAACCACACCATAAGGGTTGCTTGGCATGGTACAAGGTGGTCACTAGAACTAGTGAACAGCATATACCAGGCCAACTTCTCACAACACACAACCACACACAACCACACACAACCACACACACAACCACACACAACCACACACACACACAACCACACACACACACGCACACAACCACACACAACCACACACACAACCACACACACAACCACACACACAACCACACACAACCACACACACAACCACACACACACACACACACCCACACACACACAACCACACACACACACAACCACACACAACCACACACACACACACAACCACACACAACCACACAACCACACACAACCACACACACAACCACACAACCACACACACAACCACACACAACCACACACACACAACCACACAACCACACAACAACACGCAACTACACACACACACAACCACACACACACACACACAACCATACACACAACCACACACACAACCACACACAACCACACCCACACACAACCACACACAACCACACACACAACCACACACAACCACACACAACCACACAACATGCAACTACACACACACACAACCACACAACACGCAACTACACACACACACAACCACACACACACACACACACACACACACAACCATACAACCACACACACAACCACACACACACACACACACAACCACACACAACCACACACAACCACACACACACACAACAACACACAACTACATACACAACCACACACACACACAACCACACACAACCACACACACAACCACACACAACCACACACAACCACACACAACCACACACACCAACACACAACTACATACACAACCACACACACAACCACACACACACACAACCACACACACACACAACCACACACACAACCACACACAACCACACACACACACACACACACAACCACACACACACACACACACAACCACACACACACACACAACCACACAACCACACACACAACCACACACACACACAACCACACACACAACCACACACACACACACAACCACACACACACACACACAACCACACACAACTACATACACAACCACACACACAACCACACACAAAACCACACAACCACACACAACCACACACACAACCACACACAACCACACACAACCACAAACAACCACACACACACACACACACACACAGCCACACACACCACCCACACACCACACACACAACCACACACACCACACACAACCACACACACACAACCACACACACACAACCACACACACACAACCACACACAACCACACACAACCACACACAACCACACACAACCACACAACAACATGCAACTACACACACACACACACAACCACACACACACACACACAACCACACACACAACCACACACACAACCACACACACAACCACACACACAACCACACACACAACCACACACACAACCACACACACACACCACACACACACACAACCACACACACACAACCACACACACACACACAACCACACACATACAACCACACACACACACACAACCACACAACCACACACAACCACACAACCACACACACAACCACACACACACACAACCACACACAACCACACACACACACAACCACCCACAACCACACATACACACACAACCACACACACACACAACCACACCCACACACACCCACACACACAACCACACACACAACCACACACACACACAACCACACACACACAACCACACACACACACAACCACACACACAACCACACACACACACAACCACACACACACACACACAACCACACACACACAACCACACACACACACAACCACACACAACCACACAACCACACACACACACACACACACACGACCACACACACACACACACACACACAACCACCCACACACACAACCACACACAACCACACACACACAACCACACACAACCACACAACCACACACAACCACACACACACAACCACACACAACCACACAACCACACACACAACCACACACACAACCACACACAACCACACACAACCACACACAACCACACAACCACACACACAACCACACACACAACCACACAACCACACACACAACCACACACACACACAACCACACACACAACCACACACACACACACAACCACACACACACACACAACCACACACAACTACATACACAACCACACACACAACCACACACAAAACCACACAACCACACACAACCACACACACAACCACACACAACCACACACACACACACACAACCATACACACACACAACCACACACAACCACACACACACAACCACACACAACCACACACACACAACCACACACAACCACACAACCACACACAACCACACAACCACTCACACAACCACACAACCACACACAACCACACACACAACCACACACAACCACACACAACCACACACACACAACCACACACACAACCACACATACAACCACACACACAACCACACACCCACACACAACCACACACACAACCACACACACACAACCACACACACACACAACCACACACACACAACCACACACACACACAACCACACACAACCACACACAAACACACACACACACAACACACAACTATATATACAACCACACACACAACCACACACACACACAACCACACACAACCACACACACAACCACACACAACTACACACAACCACACACAACCACACACACACACAACAACACACAACTACATACACAACCACACACACAACCACACACAAAACCACACAACCACACACAACCACACACACAACCACACACAACCACACACAACCACACACCAACACACAACTACATACACAACCACACACACAACTACACACACACACACAACCACACACACACACACAACCACACACACAACCACACACACACACAACACACAACTACATACACAACCACACACACAACCACACACACAACCACACACAACCACACACACAACCACACACAACCACACACAACCACACACACACAACCACACACACACAACCACACACACACACAACCACACACACACACAACCACACACACACACACAACCACACACACACACAACCACACAACCACACACAACCACACAACCACACACACAACCACACACAACCACACACACACACAACCACACACAACCACACACACCAACACACAACTACATACACAACCACACACACAACCACACACACACACAACCACACACACACACAACCACACACACAACCACACACAACCACACACACACACACACACAACCACACACACACACACACACAACCACACACACACACACAACCACACAACCACACACACAACCACACACACACACAACCACACACACAACCACACACACACACACAACCACACACACACACACACAACCACACACAACTACATACACAACCACACACACAACCACACACAAAACCACACAACCACACACAACCACACACACAACCACACACAACCACACACAACCACAAACAACCACACACACACACACACACACACACAGCCACACACACCACCCACACACCACACACACAACCACACACACCACACACAACCACACACACAACCACACACACACAACCACACACACACAACCACACACAACCACACACAACCACACACAACCACACACAACCACACAACAACATGCAACTACACACACACACACACAACCACACACACACACACACAACCACACACACAACCACACACACAACCACACACACAACCACACACACAACCACACACACAACCACACACACACACCACACACACACACAACCACACACACACAACCACACACACACACACAACCACACACATACAACCACACACACACACACAACCACACAACCACACACAACCACACAACCACACACACAACCACACACACACACAACCACACACAACCACACACACACACAACCACCCACAACCACACATACACACACAACCACACACACACACAACCACACCCACACACACCCACACACATAACCACACACACAACCACACACACACACAACCACACACACACAACCACACACACACACAACCACACACACAACCACACACACACACAACCACACACACACACACACAACCACACACACACAACCACACACACACACAACCACACACAACCACACAACCACACACACACACACACACACACGACCACACACACACACACACACACACAACCACCCACACACACAACCACACACAACCACACACACACAACCACACACAACCACACAACCACACACAACCACACACACACAACCACACACAACCACACAACCACACACACAACCACACACACAACCACACACAACCACACACAACCACACACAACCACACAACCACATACACAACCACACACACAACCACACAACCACACACACAACCACACACACACACAACCACACACACAACCACACACACACACACAACCACACACACACACACAACCACACACAACTACATACACAACCACACACACAACCACACACAAAACCACACAACCACACACAACCACACACACAACCACACACAACCACACACACACACACACAACCATACACACACACAACCACACACAACCACACACACACAACCACACACAACCACACACACACAACCACACACAACCACACAACCACACACAACCACACAACCACTCACACAACCACACAACCACACACAACCACACACACAACCACACACAACCACACACAACCACACACACACACAACCACACACAACCACACATACAACCACACACACAACCACACACCCACACACAACCACACACACAACCACACACACACAACCACACACACACACAACCACACAAACACAACCACACACACACACAACCACACACAACCACACACAAACACACACACACACAACACACAACTATATACACAACCACACACACAACCACACACACACACAACCACACACAACCACACACACAACCACACACAACTACACACAACCACACACAACCACACACACACACAACAACACACAACTACATACACAACCACACACACAACCACACACAAAACCACACAACCACACACAACCACACACACAACCACACACAACCACACACAACCACACACCAACACACAACTACATACACAACCACACACACAACTACACACACACACACAACCACACACACACACAACCACACACACAACCACACACACACACAACACACAACTACATACACAACCACACACACAACCACACACACAACCACACACAACCACACACACAACCACACACAACCACACACAACCACACACACACAACCACACACACACAACCACACACACACACAACCACACACACACACAACCACACACACACACACAACCACACACACACACAACCACACAACCACACACAACCACACAACCACACACACAACCACACACAACCACACACACACACAACCACACACAACCACACACAACCACACACAACCACACACACCAACACACAACTACACACACAACCACACACACAACCACACACACAACCACACACAACCACACACACACACACACACAACCACACACACACACACAACCACACACACCACACACAACCACACACACACAACCACACACACACACCACACACACACAACCACACACACCACACACAACCACACACACACAACCACACACACACAACCACACACACACAACCACACACACACAACCACACACACAACCACACACAACCACACACAACCACACAACAACACGCAACTACACACACACACAACCACACACACACACACAACCACACACACAACCACACACACAACCACACACACAACCACACACACACACCACACACACACACACAACCACACACACACACACACAACCACACACACACAACCACACACACACACACAACCACACACACACACACAACCACACAACCACACACAACCACACAACCACACACACAACCACACACAACCACACACACACACAACCACACACAACCACACACAACCACACACACACACAACCACACACAACCACACACACACACAACCACACACACGACCACACCCACACACACCCACACACACACAACCACACACACACAACCACACACACACACAACCACACACACACACACAACCACACACACACACAACCACACACACACAACCACACACACACAACCACACACACACACAACCACACACACACACAACCACACACACACACACAACCACACAACCACACACAACCACACAACCACACACACAACCACACACAACCACACACACACACAACCACACACAACCACACACAACCACACACAACCACACACAACCACACACACACAACCACACACAACCACACACACACACACAACCACACCCACACACACCCACACACACACAACCACACGCACACAACCACACACACACACAACCACACACACACACAACCACACACACACACAACCACACACACACAACCACACACACACAACCACACACACACAACCACACACACACACAACCACACACACACACACAACCACACACACACACAACCACACACACACACAACCACACACAACCACACACACACACAACCACACACACACACACACACACAACCACACACACACACACAACCACACACAACCACACACACACACAACCACACACAACCACACAACCACACACAACCACACACAACCACACACACAACCACACAACCACACACAACCACACACACAACCACACACAAAACCACACACAACCACACACAACCACACACACACAACCACACAAACAACCACACACACAACCACACAACCACACACAACCACACACACAACCACACACACACACAACCACACACACACAACCACACACACACACAACCACACACACACACAACCACACACACACACACACAACCACACACACACACAACCACACACACAACCACACACACACACAACCACACACACAACCACACACACAAACACAACCACACACAACCACACACACACAACCACACAACCACACACACAACCACACATAACCACACACACACACAGAACCACACACAACCACACACACACACCACCCACACACACACAACCACACACACCACCCCCACACACACACACAACCACACACACCACCCACACACACAAACACAACCACACACACACACAACCACACACACAAACACAACCACACACACACACACAACCACACACACAAACACAACCACACATACACACAACCACACACACACACAACCACACACACACACAACCACACACACACACACACAACCACACACAACCACACATACACACAACCACACACACACACAACCACACACACACACACACAACCACACACACACACAACCACACACACACACAAACAACCACACACACACACAAACAACCACACACACACAACCACACACACACACAACCACACACACACAACCACACACACACACAACCACACACACACAACCACACACACACACACACACACACACACACACACAACCACACACACACACAACCACACACACACAACCACACACACACACAACCACACACACACACAACCACACACACAACCACACACACACACAACCACACACACAACCACACACACACACACAACCACACACACACACACAACCACAACCACACAACCACACAACCACACACACAACCACACACAACCACACACACACACACAGAACCACACACAACCACACACACACCACCCACACACACACACACACACACAACCACACACACCACCCACACACACACACAACCACACACACAAACACAACCACACACACACACACACAACCACACACACACACAACCACACACACAAACACAACCACACACACACACAACCACACACACAAACACAACCACACACACAAACACAACCACACACACACACAACCACACACACACACACAACCACACACACACACAACCACACACACACACACACACAACCACACACACACAACCACACACACACACAAACAACCACACACACAACCACACACACAAACACAACCACACACACAAACACAACCACACACACACACAACCACAAACACAACCACACACACACACAACCACACACACAACCACACACACAACCACACACACACAACCACACAACCACACACAACCACACACAACCACACACAACCACACAACCACACACAACCACACACACACACACAACCACACACACACACACAACCACACACACAAACACAACCACACACACACACAACCACACACACACACACAACCACACACAACCACACACACACAACTACACACACACACAACCACACACAACCACACACACCACCCACACACAACCACACACACCACCCACACACAACCACACACACCACCCACACACAACCACACACACCACCCACACACACACACACACAACCACACACACACACACAACCACACACACACACAACCACACACACAACCACACACACAACCACACACAACCACACACACACACAACCACACACAACCACACACACACCACCCACACACAACCACACACACCACCCACACACAACCACACACACACACAACCACACACAACCACACACACACCACCCACACACAACCACACACACCACCCACACACAACCACACACACCACCCACACACAACCACACACACCACACACACACACAACCACACACACACACAACCACACACACACAACCACACAACCACACACACAACCACACACAACCACACACACACACAACCACACACAACCACACACACACCACCCACACACAACCACACACACCACCCACACACAACCACACACACCACCCACACACACACACAACCACACACACACACACACAACCACACACACAAACACAACCACACAACAACACACACAACCACACACACACACACAACCACACACACAAACACAACCACACACACACACAACCACACACACAAACACAACCACACACACACAACCACACACACAAACACAACCACACACACAAACACAACCACACACACACACACAACCACACACACACACACAACCACACACACAAACACAACCACACACACACAACCACACACACAAACACAACCACACACACAAACACAACCACACACACACACACAACCACACACACACACACACAACCACACACACACACAACCACACACACAACCACACACACACACAACCACACACACAACCACACACACAACCACACACAACCACACACACACACAATCACACACACACACACACACACACACACAACCACACACACAAACACAACCACACACACACACAACCACACACACAACCACACACACAACCACACACACACAACCACACACACAACCACACACAACCACACACACACACACACACAACCACACACAACCACACACAACCACACATACACACACACAACCACACACACACAGAACCACACAACCACACACACCACCCACACACCACACACACAACCACACACACACAACCACACACACAAACACAACCACACACACACACACACACAAACACAACCACACACACACACAACCACACACACAACCACACACACACACAACCACACACACAACCACACACACAACCACACACACACAACCACACACACACACACACACACACACACACAACCACACACACACACACACAACCACACACAACCACACACACACACACACAACCACACACAACCACACACACACACACAGAACCACACACAACCACACACACCACCCACACACCACACACACAACCACACACACACACAACCACACACACAAACACAACCACACACACACACACAACCACACACACAAACACAACCACACACACAAACACAACCACACACACACACACACAACCACACACACAAACACAACCACACACACACACACAACCACACACACACAACCACACACAACCACACACAACCACACACACAAACGCAACCACACACACACACAACCACACACACAACCACACACACAACCACACACAACCACACACACACACACAACCACACACAACCACACACACACACAACCACACACACACACAACCACACACACACACCCACACACACACACAACCACACACACACACACAACCACACACACACACACACAACCACACACACACACACAACCACACACACACACACAACCACACACACAACCACACACACAACCACACACACAACCACACACACACACACAACCACACACACACACACAACCACACACACAACCACACACACACACAACCACACACACAACCACACACACACACAACCACACAGCCACACAACCACACAGCCACACACACACAACCACACAACCACACAGCCACACACAACCACACACACACACAACCACACACAACCACACACACACACAGAACCACACACAACCACACACACCACCCACACACCACACACACAACCACACACAACCACACACACACAACCACACACACACAACCACACACAACCACACACAACCACACACACACAACCACACACAACCACACACACACACAACCACACACAACCACACACACACACACAGAACCACACACAACCACACCACACACACAACCACACACAACCACACACACACAACCACACACACACAACCACAACCACACACAACCACACACAACCACACACACAACCACACACACACACACAACCACACACACAGACACAACCACACACACACACAACCACACACACACACAACCACACACACACACAACCACACACACACACACACACAACCACACACACACACAACCACACACACACACACAAACAACCACACACACACACAACAACCACACACACACAACCACACACACACACACACAACCAAACACACACACAACCACACACACACAACCACACACACACACAACCACACACACACACAACCACACACACACACAACCACACACACACACACAACCACACACACAACCACACACACACACAACCACACACACAACCACACACACACACACACAAACACACACACAACCACAACCACACAACCACACAACCACACACACAACCACACACAACCACACACAGAACCACACACAACCACATACACACCACCCACACACACACACAACCACACACACACACAACCACACACACAACCACACACACACACAACCACACACACAACCACAACCACACAACCACACACACAACCACACACAACCACACACACACACAGAACCACACACAACCACACACACACCACCCACACACACACACACACACAACCATACACACCACCCACACACACACACACCACACACACACACAACCACACACAACCACACACACCACCCACACACAACCACACACACCACCCACACACACACACAACCACACACACACACACAACCACACACACACAACCACACACACAACCACACACACAACCATACACAACCACACACACACACACAACCACACACAACCACACACACACCACCCACACACAACCACACACACCACCCACACACCACCCACACACAACCACACACACACACAACCACACACAACCACACACACACCACCCACACACAACCACACACACCACCCACACACAACCACACACACCACCCACACACAACCACACACACCACACACACACACACACACAACCACACACACACACAACCACACACACACAACCACACAACCACACACACAACCACACACACACACAACCACACACAACCACACACACACCACCCACACACAACCACACACACCACCCACACACAGCCACACACACCACCCACACACACACACACAACCACACACACACACAACCACACACACACACACAACCACACACACAAACACAACCACACACACACACACAACCACAAACACAACCACACACACACAACCACAAACACAACCACACACACACACAACCACACACACAACCACACACACACAACCACACACAACCACACACACACAACCACACACAACCACACACAACCACACACACACACACACAACCACACACACACACACACAACCACACACACAAACACAACCACACACACAAACACAGCCACACACACAAACACAACCACACACACACACAACAACACACACAACCACACACACACACACAACCACACACACAACCACACACACAAACACAACCACACACAACCACACACACAAACACAACCACACACACACAACCACACACACAAACACAACCACACACACAAACACAACCACACACACACATACAACCACACACACACACACAACCACACACACAAACACAACCACACACACACAACCACACACACAAACACAACCACACACACAAACACAACCACACACACATACACACAACCACACACACACAACCACACACACACACAACCACACACACAACCACACACACAAACACAACCACACACACACACACACAACCACAAATACAACCACACACACACACAACCACACACACAACCACACACACACAACCACACACAACCACACACAACCCCACACACACAACCACACACACACAACCACACACACAAACACAACCACACACACACACAACCACACACACAACCACACACACACACAACCACACACACACAACCACACAACCACACACACAACCACACACAACCACACACACACAACCACACACACACACATACAACCACACACACAAACACAACCACACACACACACAACCACACACACAAACACAACCACACACACACACACACAACCACACACACAACCACACACAACCACACACAACCACACACAACCACACACACACACACAGAACCACACACAACCACACACACCACCCACACACCATACATACAACCACACACACACAACCACACACACAAACACAACCACACACACATACACAACCACACACACAAACACAACCACACACACAAACACAACCACACACACAAACACAACCACACACACACACACACAACCACACACACAAACACAACCACACACACACAACCACACACACAACCACACACACACACACACAACCACACACACACACACACACACACACACACACAACCACACACAACCACACACACACACAACCACACACAACCACACACACACACACAGAACCACACACAACCACACACACCACCCACACACCACACACACAACCACACACACACAACCACACACACACACAACCACACACACAAACACAACCACACACACACACACACAACCACACACACAAACACAACCACACACACACACAACCACACACACAACCACACACACAACCACACACACAACCACACACACACACAACCACACACACACACAACCACACACACAACCACACACACAAACACAACCACACACACACACAACCACACACACAACCACACACACAACCACACACACACAACCACACACACACAACCACACACACAACCACACACAACCACACACACACACACACACACCACACACACAACCACACACACACAACCACACACACAAACACAACCACACACACACACACACACACAAACACAACCACACACACACACACAACCACACACACAACCACACACACACACAACCACACACACAACCACACACACAACCACACACACACAACCACACACACACACACACACAACCACACACACACACACACAACCACACACAACCACACACACACACACACAACCACACACAACCACACACACCACCCACACACCACACACACAACCACACACACACACAACCACACACACAAACACAACCACACACACACACACAACCACACACACAAACACAACCACACACACAAACACAACCACACACACACACACAACCACACACACAAACACAACCATACACACACACACAACCACACACACAACCACACACAACCACACACAACCACACACACAAACACAACCACACACACACACAACCACACACACAACCACACACACAACCACACACAACCACACACACACCCAACCACACACACACACAACCACACACACACACAACCACACACACACACACACACACACAACCACACACACACACACAACCACACACACACACACACACAACCACACACACACACACAACCACACACACACACACAACCACACACACAACCACACACACAACCACACACACAACCACACACACACACACAACCACACACACAACCACACACACACACAACCACACACACAACCACACACACACACAACCACATAACCACACAACCACACAGCCACACACACACAACCACACAACCACACAGCCACACACAACCACACACACACAACCACACACACACACAGAACCACACACAACCACACACACCACCCACACACCACACACACAACCACACACAACCACACACACAACCACACACACACAACCACACACAACCACACACACACAACCACACACAACCACACACACACACAACCACACACAACCACACACACACACACAGAACCACACACAACCACACCACACACACACAACCACACACACACAACCACACACAACCACACACACACACAACCACACACAACCACACACACACACACAGAACCACACACAACCACACCACACACACAACCACACACAACCACACACACACAACCACACACACACAACCACACACACACACAACCACACACACAACCACACACACACACACACAACCACACACACAGACACAACCACACACACACACAACCACACACACACACAACCACACACACACACAACCACACACACACACACACACACAACCACACACACACACAACCACACACACACAAACAACCACACACACACACAACAACCACACACACACAACCACACACACACACAACTACACGTGTTACCATCCTTGTGGGGACTATGTGTGAATACCTGCCTTGTGGGGACTAACCTTTCCCAATGTTTTTAAAACACACTGATAACAGAAAAATGTTAAGAAAAAATTCATGAAACAGGATCCTGCTTAAAATTTGCAAATATATTGTTATTTAATCCTGCGCACAGCACCATCCTTGTGGGGACTTGAACACGTGCTACCATCCTTGTGGGGACCTAGTCCGTAACACTATTTGTGATTGAATACAGTCGAAGGCAGATGGCTAAATGTTTATTTTATGAACAAACTACACCAACAACATTATAATCTATTCATATATGTTATGTTAATGTGTCAGAAAATATCTTATTATGCTTAAAGAAAAACACTTGAAGCTGTATGTGACCTATTTATTAGTGCTTAAAATCTTAGGAGATTCGGGAACTAACACATAGAAATTAACATATGGAACCAAGGAATATGGTCAAGTGGAACTCGGAGCTTCATTAGCTGCTTACATTTTTGCTAAAATAGATGTTGAAGTCCCCACAGAGATAGTGGGTGAAGATCATTGTGTTTAAGTCTCCATAGAAATAGTGTGTACATTCAAAGCTAAAATCCCATTACAAAGACCGTGAAGCTCATGATGTTCAAGTCCACACAGAGGCTGTGTGTAGTTATAGGAATGCTCAAGTCCCCACAGAGATGGCATGTTATTATAGCGATGTTTAAGTCCCCACAAAGATAGTGTGTTATCATACAGATGTACAAGTCCCCACAAAGATAGTGTGTTATTACAGTGTAGTTCAAGTCCCCACAAAGATAGTGTGTTATTACAGTGTAGTTCAAGTCCCCACAAAGAGAGTGTGTTATTACAGTGTAGTTCAAGTCCCCACAAAGATAGTGTGTTATTACAGTGTAGTTCAAGTTCCCACAAAGATAGTGTGTTATTACAGTGTAGTTCAAGTCCCCACAAAGAGAGTGTGTTATTACAGTGTAGTTCAAGTCCCCACAAAGAGAGTGTGTTATTACAGTGTAGTTCAAGTCCCCACAAAGAGAGTGTGTTATTATGGCAATGTTTAAGTCCCCACAGAGATAGTGCATGAAGGTGATTGTTTTTAAGTCCTCATTAAAATAGGGTCCAATTTACGAAGGTAAACTTAGACAAAAAGTTTAACTTTACTACTTTTCAGTATTCACAAAGCCCCATACAGAGAATGTAAAGCTGATGATGTTCAAGTTGAAGCAAACACAAGGAGATGATGGACGGAGTGCATAAACTTTTCAGTCACTCACCCCCAGTCACAGATCTGGATTGAATCTATCATTGTTCTTTAGCTCACTTCCCCACCCCAGTTCAGACCCAGCTATATGCAAATCAGTCTTGACCCTGTGCCTCATGGGAACTGTCCAGCCCGAACTGCCAAGCCAGGTCTTACGTGGACCGGAAACAAGCATCCTGGGACCGGTTTCGGGGTAACATCCCCTCATCAGCCAAGCTAGCTTGAATCCAGTGGCAAAGTGAGCAAGCGACCCACGTCTGGGCATACCCTGCCAACTTAGGGCAAACAAAGCAAACACAAGGAGATGATGGACGGAGCACTGAAACTTTTCACTCACTCACCCCCAGTCACATATCTGGGTTGAATCTATCATCGTTCTTTAGCTCACTTCGCCACCCCAGTTCAGACACAGCTATATGCAAATCAGTCTTGATCCTGTGCCTCATGTCATCCCCTGGTGCTTCAAGTCGAAACAGAGCTTGCGTTTAGTTACAGGACTGCTCAAGTCCCCACAGAGATGGTATGTTTTTATAGTGATGTTCAAGTCCCCACAAAGATAGTTTTATTATAGGTTTTTTTCAAGCCCCCACAAAGATAGTGTTTTATTATAGTAATTGTTTAAGTACCCACAAAGATAGTGCATGGTCATGATTGTGTTTAAGTCATCATTAAAATAGGGCCTGATTCACAAAGGTAAACTTAGAGACAAAATCTAACTTTTCTACTTTTCAGTTTCACAAATGTAAACTTAGACCAAAAGTCTAACTTTACTACTTTTCTGAGCTGATGATGCTCAAGCCAAAACAGAGCTTGCGAGTAATTACAGAAATGCTCAAGTCCCTACAGAGATGGTGTGTGACTATAGTACTACCACGGTCGCCAAAGAGAATGTGTGTGATTATAGACATGCCCAGGTCCCCAAAGAGATAGTGTGTGACTATAGTATTACCACGGTCGCCAAAGAGAATGTGTGTGATTATAGACATGTTTTAATCACAAAAAATACTCCATTAGACCAATTAGTGGTCAGTGGTGTTAGTTAACTAACTGCACGCGGGAAACAAGGAAGATAACTAGGCAAAAATAGGGGAAGGAAGAGGAAATAGGGGGCCTCTATAGTGAAAGGTTGTACCTAACTCAACAATAAATGTTGGGAGGGGAACCTTAACATTTATTTAATTACCCTCACACACCCTAGTGGTGTCATGCTTCATCATTTGGTCACCCCGACTCCTACAAGTCGGGGTGGGCTCGACCACAGTGTTGGGAGCTCTTTGGATAAATGAAGGTTGGGGGGGTTAAAGATTAAGAAACCTCAGGCAGACCCCTGGTGTCCCTTTATTCTTGGGTCTGTCTGGGTTATTAAAAATTGTAAAAAAACGGGTCTGTAGGAGTGTTATGGTCCTAGGACCCTGGTGCCATTATAGACATGCCCAGGTCCCCACAGAGATAGTGTGTGATTATAGAGATGTTGAGGTCCCCACAGAGATAGTGTGTGATTATAGACATAGTATGGGTTTTGGAATGGTAAGGGATATTTTAGGGTTTAGGGTGGGTATAGGTTTTTTGGTGGCAATTGAATTTTTAGGGTTTAGGGTGGGTATAGGATTTTGAGTTGTAAGGGATTTTTTAGGGTTTAGGGTGGGTATGGGTTTTTTGGGTGGCAAGGGCATTTTTAGGGTTTAGGGTGGGTATTGGTTTTTAGTTGGCAAGGGAATTTTTAGGATTTAGGGTGGTTATAGGTTTTTGGGTGGCAAGGGAATTTCTAGGGTATAGGGTGGGTATGGATTTTTGATGGTAAGGTTTAGTTTGAATATAGGGTTTAGGTGATAGAAGCTTTTTAGGGTTTAGGATGGGTATGGGTTTTTGGGTGGCACAGGATTTTTTAGGGTATAGCGTGTGTATGGGCTTTTGGGTGGTAAGGTATTTTTTAGGGTTTAGGGTGAGTATAGGTTTTTAGGTGATGTGATTTTTTAGGTTTTAGGGTGGGTATGGGTTTTTGGGTGGCATGGGAATTTTTAGGGTTTAGGGTGAGTATGGGTTTTTGGGTGGCAAATGAATTTTTAGGGTTCAGGGTGGGTATGGATTTTTGGGTGGCAAGGTATTTTTCAGGGTTAAGGGTGGGTATGGGTTTTTGGGTGACAACTGAACTTTTTAGATTTAGGGTGGGTAGGGATATTTGGGTGGAAAGGGATTTCTTTTTAGGGTTTAGGGTGGGTATAGGCTTTTGGGTGGTAAGAGCTTTGTTAGGATTTAGGATGGGGATGATTTTTGTGTGGTGAGGGTTTTTTTTAGGGTTTAGGGTGGGTATGGGTTTTATGGATGGCAAGGGAATTTTTATCATTTAAGATGGGTGTGGGATTTTTGGTGGCAATGGATTTTGTAAGAATTATGGTGGGTGTAGGTTTTTGGGTGACAATGGAATTTTTACGGTTTTGGGTGGGTGTGGGCTTTTTTGGGGCAAGGGAAATGTTATGGTTTAGGGTGGGTATGGGATTTTAGGTGGCAATGGAACCTTTAGGATTTAGGTTGGGTATGGGTTTTTGGGCGATAATGATTTTATCAAGGTATGGGTTTTTGGGTGGCAAGGGATTTTTTAGGGTTTAGCATTTGTTTGGGTTTTTGGTTGGCAAGAGAATATTTAGGGTTTGGGGTATGGGTTTTTAGTGGTAAGTGATTTTTTTAGGGTTTAGGGTGTGTATGGGTATTTGGGTGGGAAGGGAATGTTTTAGGGTGGGCATAGGTTTTGGGTGGCAAGGGAAACTTTAGGGCTTACGGTGTGTATGGGTTTTTGGGTGGTAATTGATCTTTTAGGTTTTAGTGTTTGTGTGGGTTTTTGAGTGGTAAGGGATTTTTTAGAGATTAGGATGGGTATGGGTTTTTTGGGTGGCAAGGGTATTTTTATTGCTTAGAATGTGGGATTCTTGGTGGGAAGGAATTTTGTATGGTTTACAGTGTATATGGGTTATTGGGTGACAAGAGTATTTTTAAGTTTTAGGGTGGGTGTTTTGGGGCAAGGGAAATTTTATGGTTTAGGGTGAATATGGGTGTTTCGGTGATAAGAAATTATTAGGGTTTAAGGTGGTTATGGGATTTTGGGCTGTAAGGTTTGCCTTAGGTTTCAGGGTGGGTATGGGTTTTGGGTAGCAAGGGAACCTTTAGGGTTTAGGGTAGGTATTGTTTTTTGGGTGGTAATTAATCTTTTAGGGCTTAGTGTTTGTATGGGTTTTTGGGTGGCAAGGAATTGTTTAGGGTGGGTATTGGTTTTAGAGTAGCAAGGGATTTTTTAGGGTTTAGGGTGAGTATGGGTTTTTGAATGGTTAGGGATATTTTCGGGTTTAGTTTGGTATTAGTTTTTGGGTGGCAGTTGAATTTTTAGGGTTTAGGATGGGTGTAGGTCTTTGAGGGGTAACAGATTTTTTAGGGTTTAGGATGGGTGTGGGGTTTATGGGCGGCAAGGGAATTTTTATCTTTTAAGATGGGTATGGGATTTTTGGTGGCAAGGGATTTTGTAGAATTTACGGTGGGTATGGGTTTTGGGTGGCAAGAGAATTTTTAAGGTTTTGGATGGGTGTGGGTTATTGTGGGGCAAGGGCAATTTCATGGTTTAGTGTGTGTATGGGTTTTTGGGTGGTAAGTTATGTCTTAGGGTGGATGTGAGAAGTTGGCCTGGTATATGCTGTTCACTAGTTCTAGTGACCACCTTGTACCATGCCAAGCAACCCTTATGGTGTGGTTGTAAGTCAACCTTTTCGGACTAGCTGCCCTAGTGGTAGCGTAGGCTAAGCAGTCTTTGAGGCTAAACTCGTGATGCGTGTTAAGCAAGCTGTTTTACCAATAGTAACCCCCTTTTATACCAATGAAAGGACACCACACAGATATATATTCAAAATATATATGTATTTATTTCTCAAAGTAACCCCTAGTCTCTTTATGAGCACAGGAGCACAAATCGTCAAACAAGATTATCACAGAATACACAGAAGTTGCACTTTATATGGATAGGCCCTGGTGGCCACTCGAACCATATACTAAAATAGTGGTATAAGTACCACGAACAGAAAAGGGAAAAGGCCTAGGGCCTCTAGAATCGCTGGGCCTACAAGGAGCTAACGTCAGTTAGTGACCAGGAGGTCCACGGGTGGCGTGTGCAGAGCAAATAGTCACACGCGTGCTCCCATAGGTTTCAATGGGTGCGTAAAAAGTACAAAGTTACTGCAAAAGGAATCTTCCGGATGGACTAGGAACTCAAGATTTGGAACACAGGCACTAGAGATGTAATACTACACTTGGGCACAGGTGTGCCAGCTTTACCTCACCCACAGGAAGCGGGTGCATAGGCCTCGAAGTGCGTCGGGTTGCTTCTATCTGTTCCGTGGAGCTTGAAGACAAAGATGCTGCAGGCGGTCGGTCCGGGAGAGATGCAGTGGATCCAAGAGTGGATCGGAGATGTTGAAGACCTGTAAGCAGAGGGGACAGTGTTCACAGTCACTAGCCAGTGACCAGCGTGGCACCAGGTGGGTACCAGGCGATGTCGGGTGCAAACAGGTGATGAGGGGTAGCTTGTCAACGCAGCCACGTGGTCCCTGAAGGTCGACGACGTCCAGGAGTCGGCTCACGAGCTGTCCCACGCAGGCTCTCGCTGTCGGCGGTGTCGGCGACTTGATCGAAGCAAACAAGCCTTGGCAAAAGCAATTGCAGGAGGATTCGGAAATCAGCTGTTGGTTCTGACCAGCAAGGTCAGAGGGATTGCTCCTTTGGTGTGGAGCAAGGGCCAGTCTGGAGCAACCAGACCAGCGGTGTTTGTCGTAGATTTCGTCGCCAAGATGGCCACTAGCCAGCGGGCCAGCAACCGGTTAGGCGCGTCGAGTGGCAAAATGCAGAAGGGCCCCACGCAGATCGTGGAGATACTGGAGGGCTCACCTTTGGTGCAGATGCTGCTCGAGGGTTGGGCTTCTCAGGACCCAAAGCACAACTTGGAGGGAGCCTCGGTTGTTGCACTGGTCAGCTTGTCGTAGTCGTTCCAAGATGGCTGGCTCCACGTGTCTCGGTGCCTCCACGGGTCTCCTCTTTGCAGGGACTGTGGATCGGGCGGTGAGAGGTCTGGAGGTCCAGGTCTTGTCAGTCTCTGGGCTCGGGCTCCGGCGGGAGGCGGCGGCAAAGCAGACGTTGATTCGCTGGATGGTGCTTGCGTTAGCAAGGTGGTCACTCCCTGACCACAGGGGAGATTTTCTTCAGTCTTCTGTGCAGCAGAATGTCGAAGTTCCCGTCTTCTTCTTAGTTTCAAGTTGATTCCAGGATGTCTGAAGTCTTAGGACACAGCTCCTACCTTTAAGCGGATTCTAGGGGCCGGACTACCTGCTAGGTCCCTCCCTATGGGTGGGACCAGGAAGGGGGGTGGTTACACCCCCAATCCTTTGTCCAGCTCGCCCCAGGCCCGGGACTGGTGTGCCCCAGGACCGGTTTGAACTGGCATATGCACCGAGGCTCCTTGTGAGCCACAGGCATGTCTGGTTTCTTTCAAGCCCTACCTGACCAATACACAAAATCCTGTCTGGGGTGGTGCATGCACCTCCCCTGGCAGGAAACCCTTTGTCCACACCTCCCAAGCTGGAAGGACTCCCAGCAGCAGGAGGGCAGACTTGTGTCTGTGGTGGCAGCATCCATTTTGTGGAGCTGAGGCTATGTTTGATTTTACCCGGGTTTCAGGTACTGTACATGTCGTGTCCCTCTAGAAGGGTGGAATGCTAACCCCGTCGCCAGAATTGGCGAGGGGTTAGTATTCCAATTCGTATGACACCTTACTCGACATGTTTTGATAAAGCCAAACCAAAGATAGCATTTAACCGCGAGGTTCATAATGCACTTAAGAGTATATGGTATGACGATATCTGGAAACAGTAGAAGGAAGTTGTTCCGACCACTGCAGACAGGCTCAGCTCATGCCAGAGCACCATCTCACATGGAACCAAGCACTCTGCCTTCAGGATTGTTAAGGCCTGCCATAGGAGTGACTTATAGGTTACCAGGTGTCCCATTTAAGTTTAGGTATAGGTATACTACACCTAAGTAAGAGGTGATTACACCAACTTACCCCAGCTGAGTGATCAGCCAGTTGTGTCAGATTGTTAGGCCAAGCCTGGGGTGGCATAATACATGCTTCAGCCCCTGGCAGGCCTTGGATACACCAATGCCCTGGGTACCTAGTGTACACTGGTACAGGGGCTGACAGGGTGATCCAACCAATTGGGTATGTACCTAGGGTACATGGAGTCCATTTTACAGAGAGAGCAGATAGCCTGAGAGCCTGAATGGCAGGATCTCAGGCCAACTAAGTCGAAAAACCAGCTAGACACTAGGCAAAAATTTGGGGGTAACCATAGTCAGATATCCACCTTCCTACACAACCCCCCCCCAAACGAAGGGAGATAAGGCTGACCTTGACCAGGTAAGCCTATATTGCCCAAGTGGCCATATAAGGAGGAACCAGCACTGGCATGGTTACCCCCTGTCTCATGGTCCACTAAGCAATCCCTCACCCTAAGGGTATCAGAGGGTCTCCACCATAGGGAATCTCTACCTGTGGTGTGTCTTGGCAAAGTAAAAGGCTGGTGTTGAGATGGAGTACTGAAGTGAGTGTCCTCAAAGTGAGGCCTCAGCTTCCTCCAATCATCCTCCACCATGGATGCCTTTCTTTCTTTAACTGAGTTGCACTGTGCTCTCAGGGTCAGCCTCTGGCTACCTAAAGCTGGAGGCTGGGTCCCTTTTGTGGGCTTACTGGAGGGACAGGTCAGGTTTGGGGCCCTAAGGTCCCATGTTTGCCTGTGCCCAACAGAATCCCCCTGGGGGAGGTCCCTAACTACCTGTAAAGGAGATCCCTCAGGAATGTTTTTACCCATCACCTGACTAGGGCTACTAGCCAGGCAATCCTCATTCTTTTGATGGGGGGGTTCTTGTGGACAGGGGCCCTCTGGGGGTCCACTGGCCTCCCTGACCTCTGCAGCCCTGGGCTGACTGAGGCAGGGTAGAGAGAGGCAGGCTACCTGCACCAGACTGGATCCCACCTTGGAAGGGGCCACTGACATCAGAGGCTCTGCCAGGCCAGGCCTGGCTACCTCTGGGGCAGTTCCTTCACAAGGGGTGAGGTCAGATCCCTGAGGAGGCTGACCTTTTCCTAATGTCTGGGGAGAGGGAGACTTTTCTTCCTCCCCACTACTCTCAGTTTGTGTGGAGTGATCCATTGTTTCAGGCTTCACTACACCTATGTCAGTCTGAGTATAGGCTGAGACCATTACAGCCTTGCCAACCTTTTCAGGGGGGCACTCAGTTTGTGTTTGAGCTGTGACTGTCACAGCTCTGCCAGTCCCTACAGGGAAGTCTGTCTGTGCCTGGGCTGTGGCTACCACTGCCCTTCCAACCTTTTCAGGGAGGAAATCTATTTGGACAGGGGTTGTGAATGGCACAACCCCCCTACCCTTTTGTGAAAGGCCTACCATTTTAGAATGGGTGTCTTGTTCAACTCCAGCCCAAGCTGAGAGTTCTAAGTCATTCCCCAGTAAGCAGTCTACAGGCAAGGTTGGGGACACTGCTACCCTTTTAGGGCCAGTGACCCCTCCCCAGCTGAGACATACCTCTGCCATGGGATGACTGTTCTGTTTGCCATCAATGTTAGTCACCTGGTAGGAGAAACCGGGCAAAAGCTGCTCAGAGGGAACTAGCCAATGGGCCACCATTGTGATGCTAGCCCCAGTGTCTCTGTAGGCCTCAGCTTTTGTACCATTGATGTAGGGCTCCTGTCTGTACCTACCCAAAGTGTTGGGACAGGCAGTGAAGTTGGCAAACCCCATGCCACCATCACAGACAAGAGTGGTTGCTGTAGGGGAATTGGCTAAGCCAGGGTCCCCCTGTGTTCCCCAAGTAAACCCACCCAGATTTCTGGGGGCACTCCCACCACCTGGGGGATTACTGCTGACAGTAATAGGTGGTGTGACAGGAGTAATTGGAGGAACAGTTTTGTTTTTAGCCCTTGGGCAACCGCTGTCAGTTTTCCAATGCCCAGGAGTTTTACACTCATGGCAGTAGGGCTTTTTAGCTGTGGTAGAGGAGGGAGCTTGGGACCCACCACCCTGTGTGGAGTTTTGGGGCCCTGAGGAAGGTTTCTCTTTTTCTTTATCCCCACCCTTCTCTTGAGGCTTGGTGGTATCTTTCTTTTGGTCACCACCCTGGTTTTTAGGCCTGATCCTGGTCCTGACCCATTTATCTGCCCTCTTTCCCAATTCTTGGGGAGAGGTCAAATCTGAGTCTACCAGGTGTTGATGGAGAAGCTGGTTTTGACAATTACTTAAAATCTGCTCTCTCATCATCAAATTGTACAATCCTGTATAATCAGACACCTTACTTCCCAGCAACCAACCCTCCAAAGCCTTAGTGGCACATTCCACATATTCAGACCAGTCCTGAGTCTGTGTCTTCTGGGTGTCTCTGAACATTAACCTGTACTGTTCAGTGGTTAAGCCTAACCCATCAACTAGGACACTCTTCAGGACTCTGTAATTTCTGACATCCTCTTCTCTAACAGTGAGGAGTCTATCTCTGCCTCTCCCCTCAAAGGAGAGCCATAAGATTGCTGCCCACTGGTCTTCAGGAACCTGCTGCACTTTGCAGGCTCTCTCAAGAGCAGTCATCCATTTGTGGATGTCATCCCCACTTTTGTAGGGGGGCACAATCTTGGACAGGTTCCTATTGTCAAAGACCCTATCTTTGTCCCTAGGGACATTGCTGCCACCAGTGGGTATAGACCCACTCTCTCTATGCTGCCTAGCCTTGCTCAGTTTTTCTTCCATCAGGGCTACTTCTAGCTCCTGCTTCCTGATCCTCAGCTGGGCTTCCTGCATTCTGGCCTCATGTTCCCTCCTCTGAGGGGTGGTCAGTCTCCTTCTGGAGTGACCTTGAGAGCCTCTAGAGCCATGGGAAGCATTGGAGTCACCTGAGCGATTCCTTTGCCTTCCAAGCCCTGTGTTAAGTCCACTGGGGAGATCCAATGGGGTGAACCCACTGTCAGTCCCCAATAGCCTTAGTTTAGCTGGGCCAAGTATAACACTTGGCACTGGGCTAGTTCTCCCTTCATCCCCACTCACATCTGTATCCCCATCACTTTCTTCCTCTGTGGTAGGCATCCCATCTAAGGGGTGACTATTGAAAGGGGGTACCTCTGTGGCATCTTCAGAAGGGGGGCCTCCTGTTCCTGTCCCTAAGGGGGCTAACTGGGAAGCTTTCTTGAGTGCTCTCTGATTCTCATCATTCTGTAAGAGCTCTCTGAGCTCAGCAGAGTTTGGGTTCTTGGGCTGTTTAAGGCCTCTAAGAGTTGCCAAATGCCTGAGCTCATTCTGATTAAGGGTAGCAAAGCTGGATGGTGCCCTCTGGGGGTCACTCTCAACAGAGATGGGTACAGTGGACCCCTCTGCCCCGGCCATTGCTCTTAAGTGTGGGTGGATGTGTTGCAATCTACCTACACTTGGGTTTACCTACTAAACCTATCTAGTAGTTGTAGTCAGGGTGTGCTACTCCCTTTGCTCTACAACAACTAAGTTCAGTAGAACTTATGTATATCTAATCTTGTTTTATATGTACCTACAGGTACCTATGTGATCTTTCAATTGGTAACCAAGAGATTACAATGGTAAAACACAGCAAGCTCAAATCCAACCGCTGCTCACCAATGTGAGAAGTTGGCCTGGTATATGCTGTTCACTAGTTCTAGTGACCACCTTGTACCATGCCAAGCAACCCTTATGGTGTGGTTGTAAGTCAAAGGTTGACCCCCAAATTTTTGCCTAGTGTCTAGCTGGTTTTTCGACTTAGTTGGCCTGAGATCCTGCCATTCAGGCTCTCAGGCTATCTGCTCTCTCTGTAAAATGGACTCCATGTACCCTAGGTACATACCCAATTGGTTGGATCACCCTGTCAGCCCCTGTACCAGTGTACACTAGGTACCCAGGGCATTGGTATATCCAAGGCCTGCCAGGGGCTGAAGCATGTATTATGCCACCCCAGGCTTGGCCTAACAATCTGACACAACTGGCTGATCACTCAGCTGGGGTAAGTTGGTGTAATCACCTCTTACTTAGGTGTAGTATACCTATACCTAAACTTAAATGGGACACCTGGTAACCTATAAGTCACTCCTATGGCAGGCCTTAACAATCCTGAAGGCAGAGTGCTTGGTTCCATGTGAGATGGTGCTCTGGCATGAGCTGAGCCTGTCTGCAGTGGTCGGAACAACTTCCTTCTACTGTTTCCAGATATCGTCATACCATATACTCTTAAGTGCATTATGAACCTCGCGGTTAAATGCTATCTTTGGTTTGGCTTTATCAAAACATGTCGAGTAAGGTGTCATACGAATTGGAATACTAACCCCTCGCCAATTCTGGCGACGGGGTTAGCATTCCACCCTTCTAGAGGGACACGACATGTACAGTGCCTGAAACCCGGGTAAAATCAGACATAGCCTCAGCTCCACAAAATGGATGCTGCCACCACAGACACAAGTCTGCCCTCCTGCTGCTGGGAGTCCTTCCAGCTTGGGAGGTGTGGACAAAGGGTTTCCTGCCAGGGGAGGTGCGTGCACCACCCCAGACAGGATTTTGTGTATTGGTCAGGTAGGGCTTGAAAGAAACCAGACATGCCTGTGGCTCACAAGGAGCCTCGGTGCATATGCCAGTTCAAACCGGTCCTGGGGCACACCAGTCCCGGGCCTGGGGCGAGCTGGACAAAGGATTGGGGGTGTAACCACCCCCCTTCCTGGTCCCACCCATAGGGAGGGACCTAGCAGGTAGTCCGGCCCCTAGAATCCGCTTAAAGGTAGGAGCTGTGTCCTAAGACTTCAGACATCCTGGAATCAACTTGAAACTAAGAAGAAGACGGGAACTTCGACATTCTGCTGCACAGAAGACTGAAGAAAATCTCCCCTGTGGTCAGGGAGTGACCACCTTGCTAACGCAAGCACCATCCAGCGAATCACCGTCTGCTTTGCCGCCGCCTCCCGCCGGAGCCCGAGCCCAGAGACTGACAAGACCTGGACCTCCAGACCTCTCACCGCCCGATCCACAGTCCCTGAAAAGAGGAGACCCGTGGAGGCACCGAGACACGTGGAGCCAGCCATCTTGGAATGACTACGACAAGCTGACAAGTGCAACAACCGAGGCTCCCTCCAAGTTGTGCTTTGGGTCCTGAGAAGCCCAACCCTCGAGCAGCATCTGCACCAAAGGTGAGCCCTCCAGCATCTCCACGATCTGCGTGGGGCCCTTCTGCATTTTGCCACTCGACGCGCCTAACCGGTTGCTGGCCCGCTGGCTAGTGGCCATCTTGGCGACGAAATCTACGACAAACACCGCTGGTCTGGTTGCTCCAGACTGGCCCTTGCTCCCCTCCAAAGGAGCAATCCCTCTGACCTTGCTGGTCAGAACCAACAGCTGATTTCCGAATCCTCCTGCAATTGCTTTTGCCAAGGCTTGTTTGCTTCGATCAAGTCGCCGACACCGCCGACAGCGAGAGCCTCCGTGGGACAGCTGGTGAGCCGACTCCTGGACGTCGTCGACCTTCAGGGACCACGTGGCTGCGGAGACAAGCTACCCCTCATCACCTGTTTGCACCCGACATCGCCTGGTACCCACCTGGTGCCACGCTGGTCACTGGCTAGTGACTGTGAACACTGTCCCCTCTGCTTACAGGTCTTCAACATCTCCGATCCACTCTTGGATCCACTGCATCTCTCCCGGACCGACCGCCTGCAGCATCTTTGTCTTCAAGCTCCACGGAACAGATAGAAGAAACCCGACGCACTTTGAGGCCTATGCACCCGCTTCCTGTGGGTGAGGTAAAGCTGGCACTCCTGTGCCCAAGTGTAGTATTACATCTCTAGTGCCTGTGTTCCAAATCTTAAGTTTCTAGGTCATCCGGAAGATTCCTTTTGCAGTAACTTTGTACTTTTTACGCACCCATTGAAACCTATGGGAGCACGCGTGTGACTATTTGCTCTGCACACGCCACCCGTGGACCTCCTGGTCACTAACTGACGTTAGCTCCTTGTAGGCCCAGCGATTCTAGAGGCCCTAGGCCTTTTCCCTTTTCTGTTCGTGGTACTTATACCACTATTTTAGTATATGGTTTGAGTGGCCACCAGGGCCTATCCATATAACGTGCAACTTCTGTGTATTCTGTGATAATCTTGTTTGACGATTTGTGCTCCTGTGCTCATAAAGAGACTAGGGGTTACTTTGAGAAATAAATACATATATATTTTGAATATATATCTGTGTGGTGTCCTTTCGTTGGTATAAAAGGGGGTTGCATTTGGTAAGACAGCTGGCTTAACACGCTTCACGAGTTTAGCCTCAAAGACTGCTTAGCCTACGCTACCACTAGGGCAGCTAGTCCAAAAAGGTTGACTTACAACCACACCATAAGGGTTGCTTGGCATGGTACAAGGTGGTCACTAGAACTAGTGAACAGCATATACCAGGCCAACTTCTCACATTGGTGAGCAGCGGTTGGATTTGAGCTTGCTGTGTTTTACCATTGTAATCTCTTGGTTACCAATTGAAAGATCACATAGGTACCTGTAGGTACATATAAAACAAGATTAGATATACATAAGTTCTACTGAACTTAGTTGTTGTAGAGCAAAGGGAGTAGCACACCCTGACTACAACTACTAGATAGGTTTAGTAGGTAAACACAAGTGTAGGTAGATTGCAACACATCCACCCACACTTAAGAGCAATGGCCGGGGCAGAGGGGTCCACTGTACCCATCTCTGTTGAGAGTGACCCCCAGAGGGCAACATCCAGCTTTGCTACCCTTAATCAGAATGAGCTCAGGCATTTGGCAACTCTTAGAGGCCTTAAACAGCCCAAGAACCCTACCTCTGCTGAGCTCAGAGAACTCTTACAAAATGATGAGAATCAGAGAGAACTCAGGAAAGCTTCCCAGTTAGCCCCCTTAGGGTCAGGAACAGGAGGCCCCCCTTCTGAAGATGCCACAGAGGTACCCCCTTTCAATAGTCACCCCTTAGATGGGATGCCTACCACAGAGGAAGAAAGTGATGGGGATACAGATGTGAGTGGGGATGAAGGGAGAACTAGCCCAGTGCCAAGTGTTATACTTGGCCCAGCTAAACTAAGGCTATTGGGGACTGACAGTGGGTTCACCCCATTGGATCTCCCCAGTGGACTTAACACAGGGCTTGGAAGGCAAAGGAATCGCTCAGGTGACTCCAATGCTTCCCATGGCTCTAGAGGCTCTCAAGGTCACTCCAGAAGGAGACTGACCACCCCTCAGAGGAGGGAACATGAGGCCAGAATGCAGGAAGCCCAGCTGAGGATCAGGAAGCAGGAGCTAGAAGTAGCCCTGATGGAAGAAAAACTGAGCAAGGCTAGGCAGCATAGAGAGAGTGGGTCTATACCCACTGGTGGCAGCAATGTCCCTAGGGACAAAGATAGGGTCTTTGACAATAGGAACCTGTCCAAGATTGTGCCCCCCTACAAAAGTGGGGATGACATCCACAAATGGATGACTGCTCTTGAGAGAGCCTGCAAAGTGCAGCAGGTTCCTGAAGACCAGTGGGCAGCAATCTTATGGCTCTCCTTTGAGGGGAGAGGCAGAGATAGACTCCTCACTGTTAGAGAAGAGGATGTCAGAAATTACAGAGTCCTGAAGAGTGTCCTAGTTGATGGGTTAGGCTTAACCACTGAACAGTACAGGTTAATGTTCAGAGACACCCAGAAGACACAGACTCAGGACTGGTCTGAATATGTGGAATGTGCCACTAAGGCTTTGGAGGGTTGGTTGCTGGGAAGTAAGGTGTCGGATTATACAGGATTGTACAATTTGATGATGAGAGAGCAGATTTTAAGTAATTGTCAAAACCAGCTTCTCCATCAACACCTGGTAGACTCAGATTTGACCTCTCCCCAAGAATTGGGAAAGAGGGCAGATAAATGGGTCAGGACCAGGATCAGGCCTAAAAACCAGGGTGGTGACCAAAAGAAAGATACCACCAAGCCTCAAGAGAAGGGTGGGGATAAAGAAAAAGAGAAACCTTCCTCAGGGCCCCAAAACTCCACACAGGGTGGTGGGTCCCAAGCTCCCTCCTCTACCACAGCTAAAAAGCCCTACTGCCATGAGTGTAAAACTCCTGGGCATTGGAAAACTGACAGCGGTTGCCCAAGGGCTAAAAACAAAACTGTTCCTCCAATTACTCCTGTCACACCACCTATTACTGTCAGCAGTAATCCCCCAGGTGGTGGGAGTGCCCCCAGAAATCTGGGTGGGTTTACTTGGGGAACACAGGGGGACCCTGGCTTAGCCAATTCCCCTACAGCAACCACTCTTGTCTGTGATGGTGGCATGGGGTTTGCCAACTTCACTGCCTGTCCCAACACTTTGGGTAGGTACAGACAGGAGCCCTACATCAATGGTACAAAAGCTGAGGCCTACAGAGACACTGGGGCTAGCATCACAATGGTGGCCCATTGGCTAGTTCCCTCTGAGCAGCTTTTGCCCGGTTTCTCCTACCAGGTGACTAACATTGATGGCAAACAGAACAGTCATCCCATGGCAGAGGTATGTCTCAGCTGGGGAGGGGTCACTGGCCCTAAAAGGGTAGCAGTGTCCCCAACCTTGCCTGTAGACTGCTTACTGGGGAATGACTTAGAACTCTCAGCTTGGGCTGGAGTTGAACAAGACACCCATTCTAAAATGGTAGGCCTTTCACAAAAGGGTAGGGGGGTTGTGCCATTCACAACCCCTGTCCAAATAGATTTCCTCCCTGAAAAGGTTGGAAGGGCAGTGGTAGCCACAGCCCAGGCACAGACAGACTTCCCTGTAGGGACTGGCAGAGCTGTGACAGTCACAGCTCAAACACAAACTGAGTGCCCCCCTGAAAAGGTTGGCAAGGCTGTAATGGTCTCAGCCTATACTCAGACTGACATAGGTGTAGTGAAGCCTGAAACAATGGATCACTCCACACAAACTGAGAGTAGTGGGGAGGAAGAAAAGTCTCCCTCTCCCCAGACATTAGGAAAAGGTCAGCCTCCTCAGGGATCTGACCTCACCCCTTGTGAAGGAACTGCCCCAGAGGTAGCCAGGCCTGGCCTGGCAGAGCCTCTGATGTCAGTGGCCCCTTCCAAGGTGGGATCCAGTCTGGTGCAGGTAGCCTGCCTCTCTCTACCCTGCCTCAGTCAGCCCAGGGCTGCAGAGGTCAGGGAGGCCAGTGGACCCCCAGAGGGCCCCTGTCCACAAGAACCCCCCCATCAAAAGAATGAGGATTGCCTGGCTAGTAGCCCTAGTCAGGTGATGGGTAAAAACATTCCTGAGGGATCTCCTTTACAGGTAGTTAGGGACCTCCCCCAGGGGGATTCTGTTGGGCACAGGCAAACATGGGACCTTAGGGCCCCAAACCTGACCTGTCCCTCCAGTAAGCCCACAAAAGGGACCCAGCCTCCAGCTTTAGGTAGCCAGAGGCTGACCCTGAGAGCACAGTGCAACTCAGTTAAAGAAAGAAAGGCATCCATGGTGGAGGATGATTGGAGGAGGCTGAGGCCTCACTTTGAGGACACTCACTTCAGTACTCCATCTCAACACCAGCCTTTTACTTTGCCAAGACACACCACAGGTAGAGATTCCCTATGGTGGAGACCCTCTGATACCCTTAGTGTGAGGGATTGCTTAGTGGACCATGAGACAGGGGGTAACCATGCCAGTGCTGGTTCCTCCTTATATGGCCACTTGGGCAATATAGGCTTACCTGGTCAAGGTCAGCCTTATCTCCCTTCGTTTGGGGGGGGGTTGTGTAGGAAGGTGGATATCTGACTATGGTTACCCCCAAATTTTTGCCTAGTGTCTAGCTGGTTTTTCGACTTAGTTGGCCTGAGATCCTGCCATTCAGGCTCTCAGGCTATCTGCTCTCTCTGTAAAATGGACTCCATGTACCCTAGGTACATACCCAATTGGTTGGATCACCCTGTCAGCCCCTGTACCAGTGTACACTAGGTACCCAGGGCATTGGTATATCCAAGGCCTGCCAGGGGCTGAAGCATGTATTATGCCACCCCAGGCTTGGCCTAACAATCTGACACAACTGGCTGATCACTCAGCTGGGGTAAGTTGGTGTAATCACCTCTTACTTAGGTGTAGTATACCTATACCTAAACTTAAATGGGACACCTGGTAACCTATAAGTCACTCCTATGGCAGGCCTTAACAATCCTGAAGGCAGAGTGCTTGGTTCCATGTGAGATGGTGCTCTGGCATGAGCTGAGCCTGTCTGCAGTGGTCGGAACAACTTCCTTCTACTGTTTCCAGATATCGTCATACCATATACTCTTAAGTGCATTATGAACCTCGCGGTTAAATGCTATCTTTGGTTTGGCTTTATCAAAACATGTCGAGTAAGGTGTCATACGAATTGGAATACTAACCCCTCGCCAATTCTGGCGACGGGGTTAGCATTCCACCCTTCTAGAGGGACACGACATGTACAGTGCCTGAAACCCGGGTAAAATCAGACATAGCCTCAGCTCCACAAAATGGATGCTGCCACCACAGACACAAGTCTGCCCTCCTGCTGCTGGGAGTCCTTCCAGCTTGGGAGGTGTGGACAAAGGGTTTCCTGCCAGGGGAGGTGCGTGCACCACCCCAGACAGGATTTTGTGTATTGGTCAGGTAGGGCTTGAAAGAAACCAGACATGCCTGTGGCTCACAAGGAGCCTCGGTGCATATGCCAGTTCAAACCGGTCCTGGGGCACACCAGTCCCGGGCCTGGGGCGAGCTGGACAAAGGATTGGGGGTGTAACCACCCCCCTTCCTGGTCCCACCCATAGGGAGGGACCTAGCAGGTAGTCCGGCCCCTAGAATCCGAATAAAGGTAGGAGCTGTGTCCTAAGACTTCAGACATCCTGGAATCAACTTGAAACTAAGAAGAAGACGGGAACTTCGACATTCTGCTGCACAGAAGACTGAAGAAAATCTCCCCTGTGGTCAGGGAGTGACCACCTTGCTAACGCAAGCACCATCCAGCGAATCACCGTCTGCTTTGCCGCCGCCTCCCGCCGGAGCCCGAGCCCAGAGACTGACAAGACCTGGACCTCCAGACCTCTCACCGCCCGATCCACAGTCCCTGAAAAGAGGAGACCCGTGGAGGCACCGAGACACGTGGAGCCAGCCATCTTGGAATGACTACGACAAGCTGACAAGTGCAACAACCGAGGCTCCCTCCAAGTTGTGCTTTGGGTCCTGAGAAGCCCAACCCTCGAGCAGCATCTGCACCAAAGGTGAGCCCTCCAGCATCTCCACGATCTGCGTGGGGCCCTTCTGCATTTTGCCACTCGACGCGCCTAACCGGTTGCTGGCCCGCTGGCTAGTGGCCATCTTGGCGACGAAATCTACGACAAACACCACTGGTCTGGTTGCTCCAGACTGGCCCTTGCTCCCCTCCAAAGGAGCAATCCCTCTGACCTTGCTGGTCAGAACCAACAGCTGATTTCCGAATCCTCCTGCAATTGCTTTTGCCAAGGCTTGTTTGCTTCGATCAAGTCGCCGACACCGCCGACAGCGAGAGCCTCCGTGGGACAGCTGGTGAGCCGACTCCTGGACGTCGTCGACCTTCAGGGACCACGTGGCTGCGGAGACAAGCTACCCCTCATCACCTGTTTGCACCCGACATCACCTGGTACCCACCTGGTGCCACGCTGGTCACTGGCTAGTGACTGTGAACACTGTCCCCTCTGCTTACAGGTCTTCAACATCTCCGATCCACTCTTGGATCCACTGCATCTCTCCCGGACCGACCGCCTGCAGCATCTTTGTCTTCAAGCTCCACGGAACAGATAGAAGAAACCCGACGCACTTTGAGGCCTATGCACCCGCTTCCTGTGGGTGAGGTAAAGCTGGCACTCCTGTGCCCAAGTGTAGTATTACATCTCTAGTGCCTGTGTTCCAAATCTTAAGTTTCTAGGTCATCCGGAAGATTCCTTTTGCAGTAACTTTGTACTTTTTACGCACCCATTGAAACCTATGGGAGCACGCGTGTGACTATTTGCTCTGCACACGCCACCCGTGGACCTCCTGGTCACTAACTGACGTTAGCTCCTTGTAGGCCCAGCGATTCTAGAGGCCCTAGGCCTTTTCCCTTTTCTGTTCGTGGTACTTATACCACTATTTTAGTATATGGTTTGAGTGGCCACCAGGGCCTATCCATATAACGTGCAACTTCTGTGTATTCTGTGATAATCTTGTTTGACGATTTGTGCTCCTGTGCTCATAAAGAGACTAGGGGTTACTTTGAGAAATAAATACATATATATTTTGAATATATATCTGTGTGGTGTCCTTTCGTTGGTATAAAAGGGGGTTGCATTTGGTAAGACAGCTGGCTTAACACGCTTCACGAGTTTAGCCTCAAAGACTGCTTAGCCTACGCTACCACTAGGGCAGCTAGTCCAAAAAGGTTGACTTACAACCACACCATAAGGGTTGCTTGGCATGGTACAAGGTGGTCACTAGAACTAGTGAACAGCATATACCAGGCCAACTTCTCACAGTGGATGTGAGAAGTTGGCCTGGTATATGATGCTCACTAGTTAAAGTGATCACCTTGTACCATGCCAAGCAACCCTTATGGTGTGGTTGTAAGTCAACCTTTTCGGACTAGCTGCCCTAGTGGTAGCATAGGCTAAGCAGTCTTTGAGGCTAAACTCGTGAAGCGTGTTAAGCCAGCTGTTTTACCAAATGCAACCCCCTTTTATACCAATGAAAGGACACCACACAGATATATATTCAAAATATATATGTATTTATTTCTCAAAGTAACCCCTAGTCTCTTTATGAGCACAGGAGCACAAATCGTCAAACAAGATTATTACAGAATACACAGAAGTTGCACGTTATATGGATAGGCCCTGGTGGCCACTCAAACCATATACTAAAATAGTGGTATAAGTACCACGAACAGAAAAGGGAAAAGGCCTAGGGCCTCTAGAATCGCTGGGCCTACAAGGAGCTAACGTCAGTTAGTGACCAGGAGGTCCACGGGTGGCGTGTGCAGAGCAAATAGTCACACGCGTGCTCCCATAGGTTTCAATGGGTGCGTAAAAAGTACAAAGTTACTGCAAAAGGAATCTTCCGGATGACCTAGGAACTTAAGATTTGGAACACAGGCACTAGAGATGTATTACTACACTTGGGCACAGGTGTGCCAGCTTTACCTCACCCACAGGAAGCGGGTGCATAGGCCTCGAAGTGCGTCGGGTTTCTTCTATCTGTTCCGTGGAGCTTGAAGACAAAGATGCTGCAGGCGGTCGGTCCGGGAGAGATGCAGTGGATCCAAGAGTGGATCGGAGATGTTGAAGACCTGTAAGCAGAGGGGACAGTGTTCACAGTCACTAGCCAGTGACCAGCGTGGCACCAGGTGGGTACCAGGCGATGTCGGGTGCAAACAGGTGATGAGGGGTAGCTTGTCTCCGCAGCCACGTGGTCCCTGAAGGTCGACGACGTCCAGGAGTCGGCACACGAGCGGTCCCACGCAGGCTCTCGCTGTCGGCGGTGTCGGCGACTTGATCGAAGCAAACAAGCCTTGGCAAAAGCAATTGCAGGAGGATTCGGAAATCAGCTGTTGGTTCTGACCAGCAAGGTCAGAGGGATTGCTCCTTTGGAGGGGAGCAAGGGCCAGTCTGGAGCAACCAGACCAGCGGTGTTTGTCGTAGATTTCGTCGCCAAGATGGCCACTAGCCAGCGGGCCAGCAACCGGTTAGGCGCGTCGAGTGGCAAAATGCAGAAGGGCCCCACGCAGATCGTGGAGATGCTGGAGGGCTCACCTTTGGTGCAGATGCTGCTCGAGGGTTGGGCTTCTCAGGACCCAAAGCACAACTTGGAGGGAGCCTCGGTTGTTGCACTGGTCAGCTTGTCGTAGTCGTTCCAAGATGGCTGGCTCCACGTGTCTCGGTGCCTCCACGGGTCTCCTCTTTTCAGGGACTGTGGATCGGGCGGTGAGAGGTCTGGAGGTCCAGGTCTTGTCAGTCTCTGGGCTCGGGCTCCGGCGGGAGGCGGCGGCAAAGCAGACGGTGATTCGCTGGATGGTGCTTGCGTTAGCAAGGTGGTCACTCCCTGACCACAGGGGAGATTTTCTTCAGTCTTCTGTGCAGCAGAATGTCGAAGTTCCCGTCTTCTTCTTAGTTTCAAGTTGATTCCAGGATGTCTGAAGTCTTAGGACACAGCTCCTACCTTTAAGCGGATTCTAGGGGCCGGACTACCTGCTAGGTCCCTCCCTATGGGTGGGACCAGGAAGGGGGGTGGTTACACCCCCAATCCTTTGTCCAGCTCGCCCCAGGCCCGGGACTGGTGTGCCCCAGGACCGGTTTGAACTGGCATATGCACCGAGGCTCCTTGTGAGCCACAGGCATGTCTGGTTTCTTTCAAGCCCTACCTGACCAATACACAAAATCCTGTCTGGGGTGGTGCACGCACCTCCCCTGGCAGGAAACCCTTTGTCCACACCTCCCAAGCTGGAAGGACTCCCAGCAGCAGGAGGGCAGACTTGTGTCTGTGGTGGCAGCATCCATTTTGTGGAGCTGAGGCTATGTCTGATTTTACCCGGGTTTCAGGCACTGTACATGTCGTGTCCCTCTAGAAGGGTGGAATGCTAACCCCGTCGCCAGAATTGGCGAGGGGTTAGTATTCCAATTCGTATGACACCTTACTCGACATGTTTTGATAAAGCCAAACCAAAGATAGCATTTAACCGCGAGGTTCATAATGCACTTAAGAGTATATGGTATGACGATATCTGGAAACAGTAGAAGGAAGTTGTTCCGACCACTGCAGACAGGCTCAGCTCATGCCAGAGCACCATCTCACATGGAACCAAGCACTCTGCCTTCAGGATTGTTAAGGCCTGCCATAGGAGTGACTTATAGGTTACCAGGTGTCCCATTTAAGGTTAGGTATAGGTATACTACACCTAAGTAAGAGGTGATTACACCAACTTACCCCAGCTGAGTGATCAGCCAGTTGTGTCAGATTGTTAGGCCAAGCCTGGGGTGGCATAGTACATGCTGCAGCCCTTGGCAGGCCTTGGGTACACCAATGCCCTGGGTACCTAGTGTACACTGGTACAGGGGCTGACAGGGTGATCCACTTCCAATTGGTTATGCACCTAGGGTGCATAGTTTTAATTTAGTAGAGAGAACAGCAGGCTGGGGGTCTGATTGGCAGGCCCACAGCCTCAATATGTCAAAAACCAGTGAAGCAAAAAGCAAAAATTTGGGGTGACCATAGGATAGCAGACCCTACTCTCCTACACAACCCCCCCCCAAACGCTGGGACATTAAACTAGCCTTGACCAGTCTCGTCTTCATGTCCTAAGTGGAAGTACCTGGAGAGACCATCTGCATTCCCATGGTCAGTACCTGGCCGGTGCTCCACTGTAAAGTCCATCCCCTGTAGGGAAATGGACCACCTAAGCAGTTTGGGGTTTTCACCCTTCATCTGATTTAGCCACAAGAGGGGCTTATGGTCGGTCTGAATCTTGAAGTGAGTGCCAAACAAGTATGGCCTCAGCTTCTTCAGGGCCCACACCACAGCAAAGGCCTCCCTCTCAATAGCTGACCAATTCTTCTCTCTGGGGGTCAACCTCCTGCTAATAAAAGCAATGGGTTGGTCTTGACCATCTACATTAAGTTGTGACAGCACAGCTCCCACACCCAACTCAGAAGCATCTGTTTGGACAATAAACTCTTTGGAGTAGTCAGGACTTTTCAGGATAGGTGCAGAGCACATGGCCTCCTTCAGGTCATCAAATGCCTTTTGACAGCCTACTGTCCACTGAACCTTTTTGGGCATCTTCTTGGATGTCAGATCATTAAGAGGAGTCACAATGGACCCATAGTTCTTAACAAACTTCCTGTAATACCCAGTCAAGCCCAAGAAAGCTCGAACTTGAGTCTGGGTGGTTGGAGGGGACCAATCCTTGATGGACTGTATCTTACTCTCCAGTGGTTGAACTTGGCCCCCACCTACAAGGTGGCCCAAATACACAACCTTACTCTGCCCTATCTGGCACTTAGTAGCCTTGATAGTGAGGCCTGCCCTTTGCAGAGCCTCAAGAGCCTTCTTCAGGTGGATCAGGTGATCCTCCCAGGTGGAGCTAAAGACAGCAATGTCATCAAGATATGCTGCGCAAAAGTCATCCAACCCAGTAAGGACTTGGTTCACCAGCCTTTGGAAGGTGGCAGGTGCATTCTTCAGACCAAAGGGCATCACCACAAACTGATAATGCCCACCTGGGGTTGAGAATGCTGTTTTGGCCTTAGACTCCTCAGCTAACCTGATTTGCCAATAGCCAGCTGTCAAGTCAAATGTGCTCAAAAACTTTGCAGAAGCTAGTTTGTCTATGAGCTCATCTGCCCTTGGAATAGGGTGTGCATCTGTCCTGGTGACAGCATTGAGTCCTCTGTAGTCCACACAGAACCTCATCTCTCTCTTGCCATCTTTGGTGTGAGGTTTGGGGACCAGAACCACTGGGCTAGCCCAGGGGCTCTCTGAGGGTTCAATGACACCTAATTCCAGCATTTTATGTACCTCAGCCTTTATACAGTCCCTGACGTGGTCAGGTTGTCTGTAAAGTTTGTTCTTTACAGGCAGACTGTCACCAGTGTCCACAACATGGGTACACCAGTCAGTTTGACTAGGTATCAAGGAAAACATATGTGAAAATGATTGTAGAACCTGTCTACATTCAGTCTGCTGATGGGCAGTGAGGTTGCCTCCAAGGGTCACTCCTTCCACTGAGCCATCTTCAGGGTTCTGAGACAACAGGTCTGGGAGAGGGTCACTCTCTTCCTCCTGTCCCTCATCTGTAGCCATGAGCAAGCCCATGTCTGCCCTGTCAACATATGCTTTAAGCCTGTTAACATGGAGTACCCTGTGGGGACTCCTGGGAGTTCCTAGGTCCACCAAGTAGGTGACCTCTCCCTTCTTTTCCAGGATTGTATGGGGTCCAGACCATTTGTCTTGGAGTGCTGCTGGGGCCACTGGCTCCAACACCCATACCTTCTGTCCTGGCTGATACTCAACCAAGACAGCCTTTTGGTCATGCCAAGCTTTCTGTAAGGCCTGGCTTGCCTCAAGGTTTTTAGATGCCTTCTCCATATACTCAGCCATCCTGGAGCGGAGACCAAGTACATAGTCCACTATGTCTAGCTTAGGCTTTTTGAGAGGTAACTCCCATCCTTCCTTCACCAAACACAGTGGGCCTCTCACAGGGTGCCCAAACAACAATTCAAAGGGGCTGTAGCCAACTCCTTTTTGTGGGACCTCTCTGTAAGCAAACAGAAGGCAGGGTAGAAGGATATCCCATCTTCGCCTGAGCTTTTCAGGTAATCCTTTGATCATACCCTTTAGGGTCTTGTTGAATCTCTCAACAAGCCCATTGCATTGTGGGTGATAAGGGGTGGTGAACTTGTAGTTGACACCACATTCCTTCCACATAGCTGTCAAGTATCCTGACATAAAGTTGGTACCTCTGTCAGATACTACCTCCTTAGGAAACCCCACTCTGGAGAATACTCCCAGCAGGGCCCTGGCCACAACAGGAGCTGTAGTGGTCCTAAGGGGAATTGCCTCTGGATACCTGGTGGCATGATCCACTACCACCAGTATAAATCTGTGCCCAGATGCAGTGGGAGGATCCATGGGACCCACTATGTCTATTCCCACTCTTTCAAAGGGGACCCCCACCACAGGTAGTGGTATTAGGGGGGCCTTTGTTGTGCCACCTGATTTGCCACTGGCTTGGCAGGTAACACAGGAGCGACAAAACTCCTTTGTATCTTCATTCATATGAGGCCAGTGAAAGTGAGGGACAAGCCTGTCCCAAGTCTTGTTCTGGCCTAAGTGTCCTGCTAAAGGAATGTCATGGGCCAAGGTAAGAAGGAAGCCCCTAAATTGCAGAGGTATGACCAACCTCCTGGTTGCACCAGGCTTGGGGTCTCTAGCCTCTGAATAAAGGAGCCCTTCATCCCAATACACTTTATGGGTACCTTGAGCATTCCCAGCAGCCTCAGCAGCAGCCAGCTGTCTGAGGGGTTCAAGAGAGGGACAGGATAACTGAGCCTGCCTCAAGTCAGCCCTTGAAGGTCCCCCTGTCCCCAGAAACTCAACCTGATCAGGTTCAAGCTCTTCAGGGACAGTTCCTTCAGGGTCCTCTAGATCAGCTTCCTGGGAAGGCTGATCATCACTCTGAGGCAGGGGGGAAGGCACAGCCTTGACCCTCCTGTTCTTCTTCTTGGTAGGTGCTTGGTCCATTGTTCCAGGATCCAAGACCTGAGGTTCAGTGAGGCACTTTTTGGCCTGTGACCTGGTCACAGCAAGGACATGTGATGATATACCTAACATCTCTGCATGAGTCCTGTACTCCACTTCTGACCATAGAGAACTCTCTAGGTCATTGCCCAACAAACATTCTACTGGGAGGTCTGCACTAACCACAACCCTTTTGAGGCCAGTTACCCCTCCCCATGAGAAGTTAACAACTGCCACCCTATGTGAAGTAGTGGCATTGCTGGCATTGGTCACCAGGTAGTTCTCACCTGGTATGAACTGTCCAGGGTCCACAAAGCCTGGTGTCACCATAGTGACACTGGCACATGTGTCCCTGTAGGCTTGAGCCACTTTGTCATTAATTAAAGGAGTCTGTCTGTACTTGCCCAGGTTACTGGGGCTCACAGTCAGGGACAAATCAATGTCCCCATCACAGATCAAGACTGCCTGTGTAAGGGTTCTGTCTAAGTCAGAATCTCCTTCAGTTCCCATAGTGATTCCCACTACACCCTTTGTCTGGGGACCAACACTGCTAACAGTAGTACTGGGAGCAGGTGCCTTAGGGGCAACAGTGTTGGGGGCTCCACCCTTTTTGCAATCACTAGTCCAGTGAGTTGTATTTTTACAATGATTGCACCAGGGTTTCTTCTGACCTTCTTTCTTCTTCTTGGACTGTTGGGACCCACCCTCCTTAGCAGTAGTTTGGGGCCCTGTTGAAGACTTCTGGTCTTTAGGTTTCTGATCTCCACCCTTTTGGTCTGTTTTCTTCTGATCACCCCCTTGGCCCTGGTTCTGGTTCTTTTGCTTAACCCTGGTTCTGACCCATTTGTCTGCCTTCTTTCCCAATTCTTGGGGAGAGGTCAGATCAGAGTCAACCAAGTGTTGATGCAGTTGCTGGTTTTGACAGTTATTTAAAATCTGTTCTCTCATCATCAAATTATACAATCCTGTAAAATCAGATACCTTACTTCCCAGCAACCAACCCTCCAAAGCCTTAGTGGCACATTCAATGTATTCAGACCAGTCCTGAGTCTGTGTCTTTTGGGTGTCTCTGAACATTAACCTGTACTGTTCAGTGGTTAAGCCTAACCCATCTACCAGAACACTCTTCAGGACTCTGTAGTTTCTGACATCCTCTTCTCTAACAGTGAGGAGTCTGTCTCTGCCTCTTCCTTCAAAGGAGAGCCAGAGGATTGCTGCCCACTGGTCTTCAGGAACCTGCTGTACTTTGCAGGCTCTCTCAAGAGCAGTTATCCATTTGTGGATGTCATCCCCACTTTTGTAGGGGGGCACAACCTTAGACAGGTTCCTATTGTCAAAGACCCTATCTTTGTCCTTAGGGACAATGCTGCCACCAGTGGGTATAGACCCACTCTCTCTAGGTTGCCTAGCCTTGTTCAGTTTTTCTTCCATCAGGGCTACTTCTAGCTCCTGCTTCCTGATCCTCAGCTGGGCTTCCTGCATTCTGGCCTCATGTTCCCTCCTCTGAGGGGTGGTCATCCTTTTCCTGGAGTGACCTTGAGAGCCCCTAGAGCCATGAGAAGCATTGGAGTCACCTGAGCGATTCCTTTGCCTCCCAAGCCCTGTGTTAAGTCCACTGGGGAGATCCAATGGGGGGAACCCATTGTCAGTCCCCAATAGCCTTAGTTTAGCTGGGCCAAGTAAAATACTTGGCACTGGGCTAGTTCTCCCTTCATCATCACTACTTTCTGTATCCTCACCACTTTCCTCCCCTGTAGTATGGTTCTCATCTAAGGGATGGCTATTGGAACTGGGTACCTCTGTAGTATCTTCAGAAGGGGGGCCTCCTGTTCCTGACCCTAAGGGGGCTAACTGGGAAGCTTTCTTGAGTGCTCTCTGATTCTCATCATTCTGTAAGAGCTCTCTGAGCTCAGCAGAGTTTGGGTTCTTGGGCTGTTTAAGGCCTCTAAGAGTTGCCAAATGCCTGAGCTCATTCTGATTAAGGGTAGCAAAGCTGGATGTTGCCCTCTGGGGGTCACTCTCAACAGAGATGGGTACAGTGGACCCCTCTGCCCCGGCCATTGCTCTTAAGTGTGGGTGGATGTGTTGCAATCTACCTACACTTGTGTTTACCTACTAAACCTATCTAGTAGTTGTAGTCAGGGTGTGCTACTCCCTTTGCTCTACAACAACTAAGTTCAGTAGAACTTATGTATATCTAATCTTGTTTTATATGTACCTACAGGTACCTATGTGATCCTTCAATTGGTAACCAAGAGATTACAATGGTAAAACACAGCAAGCTCAAATCCAACCGCTGCTCACCAATGTGAGAAGTTGGCCTGGTATATGATGCTCACTAGTTAAAGTGATCACCTTGTACCATGCCAAGCAACCCTTATGGTGTGGTTGTAAGTCAACCTTTTCGGACTAGCTGCCCTAGTGGTAGCGTAGGCTAAGCAGTCTTTGAGGCTAAACTCGTGAAGCGTGTTAAGCCAGCTGTTTTACCAAATGCAACCCCCTTTTATACCAATGAAAGGACACCACACAGATATATATTCAAAATATATATGTATTTATTTCTCAAAGTAACCCCTAGTCTCTTTATGAGCACAGGAGCACAAATCGTCAAACAAGATTATTACAGAATACACAGAAGTTGCACGTTATATGGATAGGCCCTGGTGGCCACTCAAACCATATACTAAAATAGTGGTATAAGTACCACGAACAGAAAAGGGAAAAGGCCTAGGGCCTCTAGAATCGCTGGGCCTACAAGGAGCTAACGTCAGTTAGTGACCAGGAGGTCCACGGGTGGCGTGTGCAGAGCAAATAGTCACACGCGTGCTCCCATAGGTTTCAATGGGTGCGTAAAAAGTACAAAGTTACTGCAAAAGGAATCTTCCGGATGACCTAGGAACTTAAGATTTGGAACACAGGCACTAGAGATGTATTACTACACTTGGGCACAGGTGTGCCAGCTTTACCTCACCCACAGGAAGCGGGTGCATAGGCCTCGAAGTGCGTCGGGTTTCTTCTATCTGTTCCGTGGAGCTTGAAGACAAAGATGCTGCAGGCGGTCGGTCCGGGAGAGATGCAGTGGATCCAAGAGTGGATCGGAGATGTTGAAGACCTGTAAGCAGAGGGGACAGTGTTCACAGTCACTAGCCAGTGACCAGCGTGGCACCAGGTGGGTACCAGGCGATGTCGGGTGCAAACAGGTGATGAGGGGTAGCTTGTCTCCGCAGCCACGTGGTCCCTGAAGGTCGACGACGTCCAGGAGTCGGCACACGAGCGGTCCCACGCAGGCTCTCGCTGTCGGCGGTGTCGGCGACTTGATCGAAGCAAACAAGCCTTGGCAAAAGCAATTGCAGGAGGATTCGGAAATCAGCTGTAGGTTCTGACCAGCAAGGTCAGAGGGATTGCTCCTTTGGAGGGGAGCAAGGGCCAGTCTGGAGCAACCAGACCAGCGGTGTTTGTCGTAGATTTCGTCGCCAAGATGGCCACTAGCCAGCGGGCCAGCAACCGGTTAGGCGCGTCGAGTGGCAAAATGCAGAAGGGCCCCACGCAGATCGTGGAGATGCTGGAGGGCTCACCTTTGGTGCAGATGCTGCTCGAGGGTTGGGCTTCTCAGGACCCAAAGCACAACTTGGAGGGAGCCTCGGTTGTTGCACTGGTCAGCTTGTCGTAGTCGTTCCAAGATGGCTGGCTCCACGTGTCTCGGTGCCTCCACGGGTCTCCTCTTTTCAGGGACTGTGGATCGGGCGGTGAGAGGTCTGGAGGTCCAGGTCTTGTCAGTCTCTGGGCTCGGGCTCCGGCGGGAGGCGGCGGCAAAGCAGACGGTGATTCGCTGGATGGTGCTTGCGTAAGCAAGGTGGTCACTCCCTGACCACAGGGGAGATTTTCTTCAGTCTTCTGTGCAGCAGAATGTCGAAGTTCCCGTCTTCTTCTTAGTTTCAAGTTGATTCCAGGATGTCTGAAGTCTTAGGACACAGCTCCTACCTTTAAGCGGATTCTAGGGGCCGGACTACCTGCTAGGTCCCTCCCTATGGGTGGGACCAGGAAGGGGGGTGGTTACACCCCCAATCCTTTGTCCAGCTCGCCCCAGGCCCGGGACTGGTGTGCCCCAGGACCGGTTTGAACTGGCATATGCACCGAGGCTCCTTGTGAGCCACAGGCATGTCTGGTTTCTTTCAAGCCCTACCTGACCAATACACAAAATCCTGTCTGGGGTGGTGCACGCACCTCCCCTGGCAGGAAACCCTTTGTCCACACCTCCCAAGCTGGAAGGACTCCCAGCAGCAGGAGGGCAGACTTGTGTCTGTGGTGGCAGCATCCATTTTGTGGAGCTGAGGCTATGTCTGATTTTACCCGGGTTTCAGGCACTGTACATGTCGTGTCCCTCTAGAAGGGTGGAATGCTAACCCCGTCGCCAGAATTGGTGAGGGGTTAGTATTCCAATTCGTATGACACCTTACTCGACATGTTTTGATAAAGCCAAACCAAAGATAGCATTTAACCGCGAGGTTCATAATGCACTTAAGAGTATATGGTATGACGATATCTGGAAACAGTAGAAGGAAGTTGTTCCGACCACTGCAGACAGGCTCAGCTCATGCCAGAGCACCATCTCACATGGAACCAAGCACTCTGCCTTCAGGATTGTTAAGGCCTGCCATAGGAGTGACTTATAGGTTACCAGGTGTCCCATTTAAGGTTAGGTATAGGTATACTACACCTAAGTAAGAGGTGATTACACCAACTTACCCCAGCTGAGTGATCAGCCAGTTGTGTCAGATTGTTAGGCCAAGCCTGGGGTGGCATAGTACATGCTGCAGCCCTTGGCAGGCCTTGGGTACACCAATGCCCTGGGTACCTAGTGTACACTGGTACAGGGGCTGACAGGGTGATCCACTTCCAATTGGTTATGCACCTAGGGTGCATAGTTTTAATTTAGTAGAGAGAACAGCAGGCTGGGGGTCTGATTGGCAGGCCCACAGCCTCAATATGTCAAAAACCAGTGAAGCAAAAAGCAAAAATTTGGGGTGACCATAGGATAGCAGACCCTACTCTCCTACAGTGGATATGGGCTTTTGGGTGGCAAGTGAATTTTTAGAGTTTAGGGTGGGTATGGGTTTTTGGGTGGTAGGGAACGTTATAGGTTTTAGGGTGGGAATGGGTTTTGGGTGGCAAGGGAGCCTTTGGGATTTAAGGTGGGTATGGGTTTTGGGGCGATAATGCTTTTATTAGGGTTTAGCATTTGTATGGCAAGTGAATTTTATAGGGTTTTGGTGGGTATGTGTTTTTGGGTCGTAAGGGATTTTTTGTGTGTAGGGTGGGTGGGTATGGGTTTTTGGGTGGCAAGGGAATTTTTAGGGTTAAGGGTGATTTTAGGTTTTAGGGTGGTAAGGGTTTTTTTAGGGTTTAGGGTGTGTAAGGGTATTTGGGTGGTAAGGGATTTTTAAAGTTTAAGGTGGGCATAGGTTTTGGGTGACAAGAGAACCTTTAGGGCTTAGGGTGGGTATGGGTTTTTGGGTGGTAATTAATCTTTTAGGGTTTAGTGTTTCTGTGGGTTTTTGAGTGGTAAGGATTTTTTTAGGGTTTAGGATGGGTATGGGTTCTTTGGGTGGCAAGGGTATTTTTGTGGTTTAGGATGGGTGTGGGATTTTTGGCGGGAAGACGTTTTGTATGGTTTACAGTGTGTATGGGTTATTGGATGGCAAGATCATTTTTATGTGTGGGTTTTTTGGGGGCAAGGGAAATTTTATGGTTTAGGGTGGGTATGGGTTGTTTGGTGATAAGAAATTTTTAGGGTTTAGGGTGGTTATGGGTTTTTGGTTGTGAGGTTTGTCTTAGAGCTTAGGGTAGGTATGTGTTTGTGTGGCAATGGAATTTCTGGGGTTTAGGGTGGGTATGGGATTTTGGCGGTAAGGTATTTTTTAGGGTTTAGGGTGAGTATAGGTTTTTAGGTGATAAGGGTTTTTTTAGGGTTTAGGGTGGGTATGGGTTTTTGGGTGGCAAAGAAATTTTAAAGGTTAGGTTGGGTATGGGTTTTTGGGTGGCAAGGGAATTCTGTAGGGTTTAGGGTGGTTATGGGTTTTTGGGTGGTAAGGGATTTTTTAGGTTTTAGGCTGGGTATGGGTTTTTTGGTGATATGGGCTTTTTTTAGGTTTTAGGGTGCGTTTGGGTTTTTGGGTACCAAGGGAGTTTCTAAGGTTTAGGGTGGGTATGGGTTTTTGGGTGGTTAGGAGTTTTTTAGGGTTTAGGGTGAGTATAGGGTTCTAGGTGATCAGGGCTTTTTTAGGGTTTAGGGTGGGTATAGGTTTTTGGGTGGCAAGGGGATTTTTAGGCTTTAGGGCGGGTATGAGTTTTTGGGTGGCAAAATAGTTTTTAAGGTTTAGAGTGAGTGTGGGATTTTGGGGGGGCAAGGGAAATTTTATGGTTTAGGTTGGGTATGGGTTTTTCAGTGAAAAGGGATTTTTAGGGTTTACGATGGTTATGGGTTCTTGGGGTATGAGGTTTGTCTTAGGGTTTAGGGTGGGTGTAGGATTTTTGGTCACAAGGGAATTACTAGGGTTTAGGTGGGTACGTTTTTTTAGGTGATAAGGGCTTTTTTAAGGATAAGGGTGGGTATGGGTTTTTGGTGGCATCGGAATTTTTAGGGTTTAGGGTGGGTATGAGATTGTGTGATAGGGGATTTTTTAGGTTTTAGGGTGTTATGGGTTTTTAGGTTATATGGGATTTCTTAGAGTTTACGGAGGGTATTGGTGGCAAGGGAATTTTGAGGTTTTAGGGTGGGTATGGGTTTTTGGGTGTCAAGAGAATTTTTAGGGTTCAGGATGGGTATGGATTTTTGGATGGTAAGTTATTTTGGGGGGTTTTGGGTGGGTATGGGTTTTTGGGTGGGAACAGAATTTTTTAGATTTAAGGTGGGTATGGGTATTTTGGTTGAAAGGGATTTTGAGTGTTTAAGGTGGTGGGTAAAGGTTTTTGGGTGGTAAGAGCTTTTTTTAGGGTTTTGGGTGGGTATGAATTTTGGGTCGCAAGGGAAATTTTAGGGTTTAGGGTGGGTGTAGGTTTTTGAGTGGTTAGGGATTTTTAGGGTTTAGGGTGGGTATGGGTTTTGTGGGTGGCAAGGGCATTTTTATCATTTAATTTGGGTGTGGTATTTTTGGTGGCAAGGGATTTTGTAGGATTTATGGTGGGTATGGGTTTTTGGGTGCCAAGGGGATTTTAAGGTTTTGGGTGGGTGTTGGTTTTTGTGTGATAAGGAATGTTTAGGGTTTAGAGTGGGTATGGGTTTTGGGTGGTAAGGGAACCTTTAGGGTTTAGGTTGGGTATGGCTTTTTGGGCGATAATGATTTATTAGGGTTTAGCATTTGTATGGGATTTTGGGTGGCAAGAGAATTTTTAGGGTTTTGGTGGGTATGGGTTTTTGAGTGGTAAGGGATTTTTTAGGGTTTAGGGTGGGTATGGGTTTTTTGGTGCAAAGGAACTCTTAGGGATTTCGGTGGGTATGGGTTTTTGGATGTCTGCTTTTTTTAGATTTAGAGTGGGTATGGATATTTGGGTGGAAAGGGATTTTTTAGGGTTTAGGGTAGGCAATGGTTTTGGGTGGCAAGGGAACCTCTAGTGTTTAGGGTGGCTATGGGTTTTTGGGTGGTGATGAATCTTTTAGGGTTTAGTGTTTGTATGTGTTTTTGGTGGCAGGGGATTTTTTAAGGTTTATGGGCATATGGGTTTTTGCGTGGCAAGGATTTTTTTAGGGTTGAGTGTGGGTATAGGTTTTTGGGTGGTAAGTGGATTTTTAGGGGTTAGGGTCGGTGTATGTTTTTGAGTGGTAAGGGATGTTTTAGGGTTTAGGGAATATATGGGTTTATGGGTGGCAAGGGATTTTTTTGCATTTAGGGTGGGTGTAGGATTTCTGGTTGCAAGGGATTTTGTAGGGTTTACGGTGTGTATAGGTTTTTGGGTGGCAAGGGAATTTTTTAGCTTTTAGGTTGGGTATGGATTTTTAGGTGATATGGGCTTTTTAGGTTTTAGGGTGTGTATGGGTTTTTGGGTGGAAGGGGATTTTTTAGGTTTAGGGTGGGTATGTGTTTTGGGTGGCAAGGGAACCTTTCGGGTTTGGGGTGGGTATTGGTATTTGGGTGGTAGTTTTTTTAGGGTTTAGAATGTGTATGTGTTTATGGGTGGCAAAGGCTTTTGGGGGTTTAGGGTGGGATGGTATTTTGGGTGGGGTGGGAATGTTTGTTTTGGGTGGGAATGGATTTTTTTAAATTTAGGGTGGATATGGGTATTTGGGTGGTGAGGGATTTGTTACGGTTAAGCATTTGTGTTGGTTTTTGGGTGGCAAGGGATTTTTAGGGTTTAGGGTGTATGTGTTTTTGGGTGATATTGGATTTTTTAGGATTTAGAGTGGGTCTGGGTTTTTATGTAGTAAGGGATTTCTTAGGGTTTAGGGTGGGTATGGGTTTTTGGGTGCCAATGGAATATTTAGAGTTTAGGGTTGGGGTGGGCTGTTGCATCTTTCCTCTCTGTTCTCTGTTGTCAATGTGCATAGCCCGGTCCACTCCCTATTGCTTTCTAGGGTCCGTTGTGCTGCACTGCCATCTCACTTGCCAGTGGCATTTGGCCTTGTGATTGGCATATAGTGGGGTATACCATGAAGTTACAGCAGTATATGCGGCCCAACACATAACCTTTTGTTTTTTTACTTATAACTGTAACCCACTTAAGTAATTTAGAGCTACTTCCAAAATTACCCTTTCCACCCCATATTCTATATTCTGCCAAATTGAATCTGCATCCATTCAGGCACTTTCATCCTACGTCTGTTTAAACTAGACTCAACTGCACTCTATGCCACTCCTCTCTATGCCATTCTGCTCTATGCTATTTGCCTCTATGCCACTCCTCTCTACGCCACTCTATTCTACGCCACTCCAGTCTGTCATTCCACTCTGTGCCACTCTACTCTACCCCATCCGACTCTATGCCACTCGACTCTGTGCCACTCCTCTCTACTCTGTTTCACTTTACAATACTCCACTCTATGTAACTCAACTGCACGCCACTCGACCCTGCACCATTCCACTCTACGTTATTCCACTCCATGTAACTCCACTCCAAGCCACTCCATTCTTCGTCACTCCATGCTACACTATACCAGTCTACAGCACTCCACTCAAAGCCACTCCCCTATACGCCATTGCATTGTATGCTATTCCAGTCTACACCACTCCTGTCTACTCCAGTCCACTCCATTCAATTCCAGTGTACACCTCTCTATTTTACGCCTCTTCACTGTATTCCACGTCACTGTACACCACGCCACTATAGGAGACTCCACTCTACACTACTCCACAGTATGGCACTCTACTGTACGCCACTCTATTATAGAGCACACCACTTCACACTACGCTTTTGCACTTTACACCACTTGACTCTACGCCACTCCATTCTACTCTACTTAACTCTCTGACACGCCAGTCTACCCCACTCCACTCAAGGCCACTCCACTTTAGAACACTTCATGCTATGCTATTCACTTCTACATCACTCAACTCTGCACCACTATAGTCTGCACCACTCCACTCTATGCCACTCCCCTTTATGACATTTCATTCTACAACACTCCACTCTATGCTATTCCACACTATGCTACTCTGCTCTATAATATTATATATATATATATTGAGAATGATTCTAATGAGTGTCGATGACGGAATGTGAAGCTGAGGTGCCAACTCTTAGGCTTTGGTGTCTTGTTCTATGTGATGAGTTCAGGGAAAGTGTCTAATGTGTCAATTTGCTGTGAGGTATGGTTTACAGGTAACAATGTGGATGTTGTGCTGAGGTGGCAACGCTTAGCCAACTGTGTGACTCTGTTGTGTTGTGTGAGTGATATGTGCTTTCAAAAAAGAATCAAACTCTACAATTTACAAGTGCGGTAATGTTTACCACCCAAAGAAATTACCCAAGCTAGATTACAAGATTGTCCCTTTAAAGCAAATATGGCCAACAATACTAATCTAACAATCATAGAGTAAGATTTTAAAGAACACCCAGAGGCGAGTAGAGGATCAAACTCAAGCAAACTGTTTCATAGTTGGTACAAAATGCTTGATGTCACAGTACTTTTGGCATACTTCTCTAGTATAAAACTGATATAGGTTTAAGATGCTTGCTTTTTGCAGGCGATAATTATTGACCCATTATAAATCCAGATATGTAGCGAGTTCCTCTTGGCAAAAAGGCTGTCCCATCCTCACCAGCTGGACAGACTATATCTCATTGACATTCTCTATTTCTCCTCTTTTTCCAGCACTCTCCCCTCTTAATTCTCTTTACTCTTTTGTCTCTGTTCTGAGTCTCGTTTCTTCTTCGTGCCGCCTTTCTCTCACTATTGCTTGCCTTCTCTATCAAGTCTGTCTGCCTAAAACTGTTTATGAATCACTGTTTTTGCCCTCCCCTTTCTTTAGTTTCTGTTTTTCCTACTGCTTCTCCCTTACTCCACCCCTTCTTTTCCTCTTCACTTTCGGTCTCTCTTCCTCACTCACCACAATTGAGCATGGCACCCTCACACATCAATCCTCCAAGGACTTTGTTTTTGAAGAAAGGGGCTAACTCAATGTGTTAGCCACTTTCTTAAAAAACAAAGTGGAAAACATATATAACTCATTGCACATGAGCCCCATGGTTGGCTCTGAAGTGGAGCATGTCAATTCTTGCAGGACAGGCCAGCACTCCAGCCCAAACCAACCTGGCCCATCAACAGCCCCAGTACTAGACACCTTTCCGGTCCTAAGCAAAGAACAGGCAGGTGTGATCCCGAAGAGCATCCAATCAGGTTCACCCCTAGATCCAGCCCCCCCCTAACATTTTACTTCAGGGAGGGGATCCCTTCCTCTTCAAGATGACTGACCTTGTCTTGCTATCCCTGAGCACCGTGAGAGTTCCCAGGAAGTGGAAACACGCTATCATAAAGCCCCTGCTCAAGAAGCCTCATCTTGATCCCACGGTACTTGGAAATTGCCACCCCATCTCACTGCTACACATTCTGAGTAAAGTAGTGGAGAAACAGGTCAACAGTATCGTTTCACAATTTCTTGAGGAGAATAATATCTTGCATTAGACTCAGATGGGTTTCCGTCCTGAACACAGCACGGAGTCTGCACTCCTCTTGATCACCAAGAAACTTAAAATGATACCTGACCAGAGTGGATCCACCGCCATTCTGCTCCTTGACTTAAATCCGGCGTTTGATACAGTTGATCATGGGGTATCTTAATGCACAGATTAAGGAAGATTGGGATTAAGGACAAAGCCATCCAATGGTTTGCCTCCTTTCTAAGTAAAAGATAATTCCAGTGTATGGAATCTGCCACCCTCTCAGACACGTTCTCTGCTCCATACGGAGTTCCTCTGGGCTCGGCGCTCAGCCTCACTTTGTTTAACATTTATACGAGCCCACTAGCACAAATTGTGCAGGAGTTCGGACTGTCAATTGTGTCCAATGCTGATGACACACCATTAATAGTCTCAGTGGCTGATGCGACAAACTCCAATCATCTGCAGCTAGTTCCATGCATGGAAAAGATAGCAAGTTGAATGGCCAACTGTAGCCTAAAGCTTAACAGCGCGAAAACAGAGCTGATGTTCCTGGGCATCTGCACAGGGCCTTGGAACTGGATCATCTGGCCTGAAAACTGGGTGGGATGCACCCCCGCTTCTAAGCCCTCCATTAAGAATTTGGGGATGTGGTTGGACCATAATCTTTCTAAGGAAACCCAAGCAGAAAAGCTCTTAGCTACCTGCTGCAGTATTCTACGCATGAACCGTACGATTATAGACCTCATCCCAGAACTTTCCCGGAGAAAGATGATTCAGGCATTAGTGGTCTCACAATTGGACTACAGTAACTCCCTCTATCTAGGGGCACCCAAATACGTAGTCAACAGGCTACAAGTTGTCCAAAATACTGCAGCCAGGATGCTCCTAAAGATACCCAAGCAGGAGTCAGAGAGATCCTCGCTGAAAAAGCTCCACTGGCTACCTATTCAATCCAAGGTCAGATTTAAAGCCCTTTACCTAGCCCATCAAGTTATACATGGCACGGGTCCATCCCTGATAAAGTCACTCGTCTCCCCACATGTCCCCAACAGATCCCTCAGGTCCTCATCTGACTTCCTCATGAACACACTAAGGATAAAGAGATCTAGATGGGGAGGAAGATCTTTTTCTCACTTGGTTCCAAAACTCTGGAACTCAATGACCACTGAATTAAGACTTTCAAAGGACGAATGTAGTTTCAGGAAAAAACTCAAGACCTGGCTCTTCCCATGAGGGTTCCTCCATACCTCCTGGCCTCCTCTCTGCAGCCCTGGGAAGCCCTTGGGCAGCCATGCTCTTTATAAATCCCCTAAACCTAAACCTCTAGGCTGCTGTATTCATCATTCTTCTCTTTCTACCCAACATTCTTACCGGTGGCTCAATATTTTTTTCTTTTCTGTGCCCCTTCCTTCTCTGACTTTTTCTCTCTCCTTTTTTCCCTTTTACACTTTATGTATGTCCTCCATATTTCTATCTCATTTTTCCTGTAGCCCCGCTTTCTTTCACTTAAAATTTTGTTTCTTGCCTTTCTGTTCTTACCCTTGTTCGCTCCTCTCTCCAACATATTCTGTTATTGCTCCTTGTGTGCTCTTTTCTGTATGCGTCCTTCTCTTATTTCTTTCTCTCCCTCACCTTATTTCTTCACATCCCATCACTTTCCTCATTCCTTTTCCATCTCTCTCTACCTCTTTATATCATTTCTATGTATATTTAACTCTTTCTTCTTTCTCCCTCCTCTATCTCTCTTCCTGTTTTTTCTTTCTCCCCTGTGCCCTGTACCTCTTTTCTTTTAATCACCTCCATTTTCTAAGCTAATCATTTGAATATACCTTCTAGCAATGCTCTTCGAATCCCTAATTTTCAATGTTCAGCAGTACACCAGAAAAGAACGACTTTACCATGCACATTTTTTTTATGCGCTTTATCTGATATATTTCAATTCTTATGAAACATTTTATTTTTTATTTGTAGGTCCAGCGTTAGACATCACCTTTTGATTTTACTAAAATGTATAAATAAAATACTTACTCATAGGGGCTTTCAGACATCTCACTTCATCTATTGGTCTGTGTCATTCTCATTTCTTCCGCTCACAACAGCATAGAGCAGTGATACTCAAAGTACGGCCCGGCGGCTGCATGCAGCCCTCCTGACCTTTACATGTGGCCCCGTGGGAAGCAGCAGCACTGAGCGTCTGTTTACTCGACTCAGCACTAACAAACTTTTTCTAAATATACAACAAGCACTTATTTAAAGTATAATAGCAGTTAGGGAAATGAAGTAACTAGGCCCTTAACTTTAGGAACAACTTCATTTTTAACAACAGCAAATGTGTAAAAATACAATAGTCTTTTCAAAATTCAACTTGGCAACACCCTTGAGAGAGGCTGGACTGGAGGTATGGGGCGATCTTTTTTTTCGATGGTATTTTGTTATCTTGGGACAATCTATCAGCCAGAGTGGGGCGGGGTCTTTCGAGATTTAAATACCTACAGATAGTGAGTTGGGCCCAAACTGAGAGCTTGATTAGGAGTAGATTCCAATTGGGAGGAGACAGCAGCATACTAACCCTGATGATGGACAAACCCCCAGCACCTAAGGAGATCTCGCTCTGGTATAACATGCTACTAGAAGAGGTTGATGGGGAGTTTGTCTTACCTGAGACTTTATGGAGCTCCTCTTTTTCCGGAAAAGACCTTGAGAATATTTGGTATTCCTCTTTTAAGATCTTGTGGGACACAGTGAAGCCGGCATGGCTGCTTAGGAACCATCTTTTTACGCTACACAGGGCGTATTATTCCCCACAGTGGTTATCGAAATTTTCTACTGACTCCACTGTGGCACGCCCTAAGTGTGGGCTGCTTGCAGCCTCGGACTTACACATGTTCTATGAATGTTCATTCTTGCTACCTATTTGGGACTCCATCAGTACTCGGTTGTCAACATCTTTGGGGTATCAAATCTCAATTAACGCATTGCTTGCTATATTTGGAACATCACTGGAAGTCCAAGGTCCGGTTAAAAAACTCCTCTTTTATTGCATTTTATTAGCAAGGAGAGAGATCTGTAGAAAATGGAAGGATCCTTTACCTCCCACCTTGCTAGATTGGCGTATATCAGTTCTGCAAACCTCAAAAATTGACCTAGCAAGATCGGGTAACCCTGAAAAACGAGACTTTTGGCGCCTTTTGAACTGGGCCAAGGTGTCCTCCTTTTTTTTTTTTTTTTTCCACTGTCCAATGATTAACGCTGCTCTCTCCCTAAACTTACTCAAAATCAGGATTTTCCAGATTTTGTATTGGGCACTTATTAGCAGCTATATTGCTCTTTATGGTTGGTGTCTTGAGGCGCATCCTTTGAGAGTATGAACTATATTGAGTACCATTCTAGTTCGTGATGGCACTACCAGTTCATCTGTGATAGTACGGTTCATTTTCTCTCTCCTAATGCTCCTATGTGACCTTCCGAGGACAAAATGAGGACACAAAAAAAAAAAAAGAAAAAAAGTGTATTTCATTGACCTGTAGAACCATTTCACTTTAGTAAATAAAATTATAGCAGTGCATTCAGAAGTATTTTTCTTAAAGTGATGGTTTTCAAACATGAATTTAGAAATGTTCATGCTTTCCCCCCCATCCTGACAACAATGCCATTACCCCCAGGTCCCTCCTGTCCTCGTCCCCTTCATACTGACTAGTGAGATAACCTATCTCTTTTGTCTGTCTTCTGACAGTACGAAGTGGACCAGGAGCCTGGAGGCATTGTCTGTAGAATTGTCGTGGTTCTTATACCACTTTTTTAATATATGGTTTGGTCCCCCCCTGGGGCCCTGTGATTCCAGTGCTATTTATTGTATCTATCAATGCTTGTTTGAATTGTAACTTTACCTCTAGCCTCATAAAGAGACTTGTGGGATTCTGTCTAGAATAAATACATATATTTTATATATATACCTGTGTGGACTACTCTTTCATTTGGTCATTCAAGAGGTTATCTATGGTGAAACAATAAGCTTAACACTCCTTCAAGACTTAGCCTGAAGGCTGCTCTCCACAGCTTCCACTAGGATAGCTTTCTTTAAAGGTTGTCTTTAACCTATCACCATAAGAGTCGAATGGGACTGGTGCAAGGTGTTCCCTATAACTAGAGGACAGCATATGCCAGGCCAACTTCTCACATTGGAGGTTGATTTGAAGTTTGTCACTTTTAAAGTTGTTTTTTTGGTGGCTATTACTTCTGCGCGTCGCCTGGGGGAGCTGGGGGCTTTGATTCAGAATGTTCTTGGGGGATGACGCTAACTTTGGTTTGGGGGTGCTTCAGGCTGTGTGCTCTTGATCCCCCTTTTTTTCTTTGCAACTGTGCTGTTTCCTAATAGATTACTGGGTTTGCTATGGCTCTGTGTCATGGTGGTTTGTTGGGTGATGATGGCCGGTTGCTGCTTGGGTATTCTCACTAGTCAGTATGAAGGGGACGAGGACAGGAGGGACCTGGGGGTAATGTCCTATTACTTACCGGTAATCTTCATTACTCCGGGTCCTGTTGTCCTCGAACCCTTCATACCATCCCTCCATCCCTCCCGGGCTTTCCGGCCCTCATCTGGGGCTTGGTGGTTCAGGAGGAATGCTGGGTAAGGTACCCTTATGTACTCCCAGTGGGGAGGGGGAGGGGTGTACTAGCATTCCTGCTTTTTTTTCTGTCAAGGAGATAGGTTATCTCACTAGTCAGTATGAAGGGGACAAGGACAACGGGACCCGGAGTAATGAAGATTACCGGTAAGTAATAGGACATTAGTGATTACATCCAAGCATAGGAAATGGTTTTGAACAGTATGCATCCTGAAATTGTGTATTTTGACTTCCTCTTATATGTGATAATGTAGAAAATGAAGTAAATTGAATTAAACATTTGCCTAGGGTCACACAAGTTGGTCATGTGGAGAAGCCAGGATTCATCCCATGTGTTCTGGTTTCACATTACGCAGTTGAGTTTAGCCACGACATATACATGCTTTGCATCCAATATACTGACTTTACACCCCCTGCTGACATCAGTACAGCCCTCGGTCACACCAAAGACCAAACTTTGTGGCCCCCAGGAAAATGTTTGTGAGTACCCATAGCATAGAGCATGAACAATGGGTAAGCCCATTTTAGCCATTGGCTAACTTCACTGTGTGCATCGGCATTGTGCTCTATCACAGTTGTTCCATTCAGTGGCACGAATTGCTATGGCGATGTGTGGTTTTGAGACCTAAAAAGATTAGCTGTTAACCAATTTTGTTAATATATATATTGATGATTCTCCAGCACCTACCCCAACAAAATGTTTCACAAAAAAAGTGACAAAACAAAACATGCATTTACAAAGTCAAATGGCTGGTGGCCAACGCCAGACCTATTTGCTTTGCCAGTGGTTGTTATGTCTTGTACTTTGTTCCGGTTACAATTTCAATGTTCAAAGACACATGTTTCTTTATTGCACAATGATGGTGTAGGAAGGTGGATATCTGACTATGGTTACCCCCAAATTTTTGCCTAGTGTCTAGCTGGTTTTTCGACTTAGTTGGCCTGAGATCCTGCCATTCAGGCTCTCAGGCTATCTGCTCTCTCTGTAAAATGGACTCCATGTACCCTAGGTACATACCCAATTGGTTGGATCACCCTGTCAGCCCCTGTACCAGTGTACACTAGGTACCCAGGGCATTGGTGTATCCAAGGCCTGCCAGGGGCTGAAGCATGTATTATGCCACCCCAGGCTTGGCCTAACAATCTGACACAACTGGCTGATCACTCAGCTGGGGTAAGTTGGTGTAATCACCTCTTACTTAGGTGTAGTATACCTATACCTAAACTTAAATGGGACACCTGGTAACCTATAAGTCACTCCTATGGCAGGCCTTAACAATCCTGAAGGCAGAGTGCTTGGTTCCATGTGAGATGGTGCTCTGGCATGAGCTGAGCCTGTCTGCAGTGGTCGGAACAACTTCCTTCTACTGTTTCCAGATATCGTCATACCATATACTCTTAAGTGCATTATGAACCTCGCGGTTAAATGCTATCTTTGGTTTGGCTTTATCAAAACATGTCGAGTAAGGTGTCATACGAATTGGAATACTAACCCCTCGCCAATTCTGGCGACGGGGTTAGCATTCCACCCTTCTAGAGGGACACGACATGTACAGTGCCTGAAACCCGGGTAAAATCAGACATAGCCTCAGCTCCACAAAATGGATGCTGCCACCACAGACACAAGTCTGCCCTCCTGCTGCTGGGAGTCCTTCCAGCTTGGGAGGTGTGGACAAAGGGTTTCCTGCCAGGGGAGGTGCATGCACCACCCCAGACAGGATTTTGTGTATTGGTCAGGTAGGGCTTGAAAGAAACCAGACATGCCTGTGGCTCACAAGGAGCCTCGGTGCATATGCCAGTTCAAACCGGTCCTGGGGCACACCAGTCCCGGGCCTGGGGCGAGCTGGACAAAGGGTTGGGGGTGTAACCACCCCCCTTCCTGGTCCCACCCATAGGGAGGGACCTAGCAGGTAGTCCGGCCCCTAGAATCCGCTTAAAGGTAGGAGCTGTGTCCTAAGACTTCAGACATCCTGGAATCAACTTGAAACTAAGAAGAAGACGGGAACTTCGACATTCTGCTGCACAGAAGACTGAAGAAAATCTCCCCTGTGGTCAGGGAGTGACCACCTTGCTAACGCAAGCACCATCCAGCGAATCAACGTCTGCTTTGCCGCCGCCTCCCGCCGGAGCCCGAGCCCAGAGACTGACAAGACCTGGACCTCCAGACCTCTCACCGCCCGATCCACAGTCCCTGCAAAGAGGAGACCCGTGGAGGCACCGAGACACGTGGAGCCAGCCATCTTGGAACGACTACGACAAGCTGACAAGTGCAACAACCGAGGCTCCCTCCAAGTTGTGCTTTGGGTCCTGAGAAGCCCAACCCTCGAGCAGCATCTGCACCAAAGGTGAGCCCTCCAGCATCTCCACGATCTGCGTGGGGCCCTTCTGCATTTTGCCACTCGACGCGCCTAACCGGTTGCTGGCCCGCTGGCTAGTGGCCATCTTGGCGACGAAATCTACGACAAACACCGCTGGTCTGGTTGCTCCAGACTGGCCCTTGCTCCCCTCCAAAGGAGCAATCCCTCTGACCTTGCTGGTCAGAACCAACAGCTGATTTCCGAATCCTCCTGCAATTGCTTTTGCCAAGGCTTGTTTGCTTCGATCAAGTCGCCGACACCGCCGACAGCGAGAGCCTGCGTGGGACAGCTCGTGAGCCGACTCCTGGACGTCGTCGACCTTCAGGGACCACGTGGCTGCGGAGACAAGCTACCCCTCATCACCTGTTTGCACCCGACATCGCCTGGTACCCACCTGGTGCCACGCTGGTCACTGGCTAGTGACTGTGAACACTGTCCCCTCTGCTTACAGGTCTTCAACATCTCCGATCCACTCTTGGATCCACTGCATCTCTCCCGGACCGACCGCCTGCAGCATCTTTGTCTTCAAGCTCCACGGAACAGATAGAAGAAACCCGACGCACTTTGAGGCCTATGCACCCGCTTCCTGTGGGTGAGGTAAAGCTGGTACTCCGGTGCCCATGTGTAGTAATACATCTCTAGTGCCTGTGTTCCAAATCTTAAGTTCCTAGTCAACCCGGAAGATCTCCTTTGCAGTAACTTTGTACTTTTTATGCACCCATTGAAACCTATGGGAGCACGCGTGTGACTATTTGCTCTGCACACGCCACCCGTGGACCTCCTGGTCACTAACTGACGTTAGCTCCTTGTAGGCCCAGCGATTCTAGAGGCCCTAGGCCTTTTCCCTTTTCTGTTCGTGGTACTTATACCACTATTTTAGTATATGGTTCGAGTGGCCACCAGGGCCTATCCATATAACGTGCAACTTCTGTGTATTCTGTGATAATCTTGTTTGACGATTTGTGCTCCTGTGCTCATAAAGAGACTAGGGGTTACTTTGAGAAATAAATACATATATATTTTGAATATATATCTGTGTGGTGTCCTTTCATTGGTATAAAAGGGGGTTACTATTGGTAAAACAGCTGGCTTAACACGCATCACGAGTTTAGCCTCAAAGACTGCTTAGCCTACGCTACCACTAGGGCAGCTAGTCCGAAAAGGTTGACTTACAACCACACCATAAGGGTTGCTTGGCATGGTACAAGGTGATCACTTTAACTAGTGAGCATCATATACCAGGCCAACTTCTCACAGATGGTGATTTGTGCTTTATGTAGACCTTGCTTTAGCAGATTTCTGCCATCCGTTTATTGATACTTGTTTCATAAATTCAAGAACATGATAGGTTGCGAATCCCCTGCTGATATTAATAATTGTGCCATATAGGGTAGACACAGATATCTGCAAAAGTCACTAGTGGACCATTTATCCATATTAGAACTTGCCAAACTTTGTGTTACATAGACCAACTCTTCTGAAATTCACAAATGTTGTGTTTTAGCAAATTCTGCAAAATTTCTTGGCATTTCATGAGTGCAAATTTGTTTTTAATTTGTGCCCACAGGACACTAGTCTGAGCATAAAATGTCTTACAGGGAGAGCAAAACCACAGAAGAGGTATATTTTTCTTCCAACCAACCTCCTACTGGTTTCTCGTGGGGCTCATGTACACAAGGCATGCCCTCACGTCCAATTTTTACTCAGGATTCAGGCTATCTATATGCAAAAGGGCCACCTATATGCACACATTACTTGCATTTTGAAAAGAAATGCGATTGTGGGCACTCCTAACCATTATGTAACATCATACTATGACTATTATATATAACCCAATGCCACAATGTAAAATATATGTTGTACAGTTCAAGTCAAAATAGTGCTGCAAGTTATGATTCTCCTTCTCCTTGCATTACTAAAAAACACATACAGACTGCTGTTAAGATTTTTTTCCTAATGTGACAGGCACTGTTCTTTGTCTTTGGAAAGCAAACCTCTTTCCAGAATATCATCATAGCCCGCTTTGCCATGTCGTGTCATATCATGCCATGTCATACTGTTAGTAACTTCCCTTTTCTGCTTTTGTTTTAATGGGCGCATGCAAGGCACGAAACACAGGTCAGACTCTGGATGGCTATTCCTGCTGTTTGTTCTAAATTTGTGGTCTCTTCTATTTTAAACCAAGACGCCAGGACACATTATGTAGCCCACTTGGCTGTTTATTATTAAGAAAGTGAAAGCATGTGAAGCAATGTACAAAAAAAATTTTACTAAACGGAGGCCAGTCAAGTTATAAATAGCTCTCCGTCTTCAAGCAGGATGAGTGATCTTTGGTCCGTCTGCTGAAGTCCACTTGGCCCCTCTTACGGCAGCTGACGGGGGCTGGAGCCCTTTCAACCCAATGGGTGTTGCGCCCCTGTAAATATTGCGATATGCCTGGTTCCTTCCAATTGAGTGCATCAATCATGCACTGCTGTCACATGATGCAGACGCCTACATAGGTCTCGTAAAATACCTTACACATTTTCAAAGCTTTTAAAATGCTGCTATGACTCACAAGGTGAACTGGTATTTCATTATTTTGACAGTCATACTAGCATGTCCCTCTTCGGCAATGAAACTGTTCTTTTTTAAAGTACCTCGCATTTGGTTGTATGGGGAGTATAATGCAAAAGAAGCCTGTCATGGGCACATCAGGCGCTGGAATGCTATAGAGAGGGAAAAGCCTTCATGCCTCCCTCTAAATATTAAACATAGTAGTTTTAGAGGCACACACAATAGAAGATAAATACATACACATTTTTATCACTGCTTTTAAGTCTAAACTGCACAATTAAAGACACAACATAGTATTTTCCCCTCTAAAAACAAGGAAAAATGGGCCTTTGGATTTACTTCTAACAAACACAATGAAATGAAACATTACTTCTGTTCCCTCATCACCATTAAAACAAAGACGGAAACTTTGCATTTTGAGCACAGTAAAAAGAAAGGCCCTGCAAAAAGCTGTCTGCAAAGTTTAGAAAGGACAACCTGCAGCGTTCTCAGGACAGGAGCGAAGAGAGCCCTGGATTAGCAGCACAAAGGTTTCCAAGCCGCCCACCCGACGAGGTGTTCACATATGTAAATGACCCCTTTGTTTTTCACCTCCGTGGCTGGAAGCGGAGGTCAAAGTCAAAGGGTGAGGCCAGCACTATAGGAACACCTCCCCCTTCCCCCAGCCGGGAAACACATTGGCGGCTGCAACTTCTACATTTGAAAGGCGAAGAGCTGAGAGCCGAAAGCAATGTTTAGTGTAATGCAAGCAGGGTGCTAGTAAGGAAATCACTAATGTTACTTTGCACAAAAAAAGCCTTTATTTTTTTGTCACTGTACACCAATGAGACTCCAAAAAATAGTAAATGCCTATTATTTAATAGTGTAATGTGCTACATACCAACCGACAAACCAACCCATGAACGTGATTTACAAGTTTCAATGTTATTAATTGTATCTGTCATTTCTAAAAATATACAAAACAACATGACTAATTAACCCTAATATAGTTTCCAGAATATAGGCCACAAATGTCCATAGGAAAAAACTAAAGTACAAACTAGGAAATAATTTTAAAAGTGCTTATTCGATTTAAAATATGTCATTCAACAGGATACATCAAATGGTGTGAAAAGGAAAAATAAAGATGAATGAAACCTCTTTCTGTGACATTTTGTCCGATGCAATAGTACTTAAGTGACCTCATGCACATATTGTTCCCGTTTTAGCACTAGAATTGATAAGTAAAAATGTTGCTCATTTCTCCCATTAGCACTGAAAACTACAATCAGGTTTTACTGGGTTGTTTCTGTTTCTGCTAATTCATGAACAATTACTAATATCGTGTGCATAGTGGATATTAGTGCTGTTTATGTGTATTATTACCTATTTCGTTGCAAAGAAACATTAAACAGCTGTAAATAAAAAACAAGCACTGGCAAATCCAATTGGCCCCTCTTTTTTTTTTTTTAAACAACCTCTTGAGGTGCCCCTGTGCATCATTTTGTAGTCACATGCATCACACATGCCTGCCTACAAAATGGTGCAGGCTTTTAAAATTATTTATGGTTAGCGATCCAAGTCAGATCAGTAACTAAAAAGAAAGATGCCAGGGAGGAGCTCCAAACCAAAACAGGGATGAGAGTGGACTGGGAAGCAAAATGGGGGATGCTGGTCATGCGAAAGCAACATGGGGGACAGAAAGAACACTGGAGGGGCAGAAGAGCACAAGTGCAGACAAACCAGCATGGAGTGAGCACAGAAGCACGGGGAAGCACATGACAAGACAGAGCAACACGGAGGTGTGGGAAGCAACAAGGGGAATGAAACAACATGGGAGGGGTAGACAAGCACATGAATCATATGGTGGAACAGGAGCTCCTAGACAGTCACAAATGGATCTATGATATGCAGCCACATCTTCCCTTGTCTTTGTTTGTCATCAGGATTTTGTATTTACAGTGGAAGAAGTTGGCCATATCTGAGGTGGAGGAGTAACTGAACCAGGCATTGGTGATGACTGAAAGACAGATGTGTTAATGGAGGTCACAGGTAGTCTTAACTGCTCCATAGATGTGAGAAGTTGGCCTGGTATATGATGCTCACTAGTTAAAGTGATCACCTTGTACCATGCCAAGCAACCCTTATGGTGTGGTTGTAAGTCAACCTTTTCGGACTAGCTGCCCTAGTGGTAGCGTAGGCTAAGCAGTCTTTGAGGCTAAACTCGTGAAGCGTGTTAAGCCAGCTGTTTTACCAAATGCAACCCCCTTTTATACCAATGAAAGGACACCACACAGATATATATTCAAAATATATATGTATTTATTTATCAAAGTAACCCCTAGTCTCTTTATGAGCACAGGAGCACAAATCGTCAAACAAGATTATCACAGAATACACAGAAGTTGCACGTTATATGGATAGGCCCTGGTGGCCACTCAAACCATATACTAAAATAGTGGTATAAGTACCACGAACAGAAAAGGGAAAAGGCCTAAGGCCTCTAGAATCGCTGGGCCTACAAGGAGCTAACGTCAGTTAGTGACCAGGAGGTCCACGGGTGGCGTGTGCAGAGCAAATAGTCACACGCGTGCTCCCATAGGTTTCAATGGGTGCGTAAAAAGTACAAAGTTACTGCAAAGGAGATCTTCCGGGTTAACTAGGAACTTAAGATTTGGAACACAGGCACTAGAGATGTATTACTACACTTGGGCACCGGAGTACCAGCTTTACCTCACCCACAGGAAGCAGGTGCATAGGCCTCAAAGTGCGTCGGGTTTCTTCTATCTGTTCCGTTGAGCTTGAAGACAAAGATGCTGCAGGCGGTCGGTCCGGGAGAGATGCAGTGGACCCAAGAGTGGATCGGAGATGTTGAAGACCTGTAAGCAGAGGGGACAGTGTTCACAGTCACTAGCCAGTGACCAGCGTGGCACCAGGTGGGTACCAGGCGATGTCGGGTGCAAACAGGAAGGAAGGTGTAGCTTGACTCTGCAGCCACGTGGTCCCTGAAGGTCGACGACGTCCAGGAGTCAAGTCACGAGCTGTCCCACGCAGGCTCTCGCTGTCGGCGGTGTCGGCGACTTGATCGAAGCAAACAAGCCTTGGCAAAAGCAATTGTTGTAGGCAAGGAGTTTAAGCTGATGGTTCTGACCAGCAAGGTCAGAGGAACTGCTCCTTTGGAGGGGAGCAAGGGCCAGTCTGGAGCAACCAGACCAGCGGTGTTTGTCGTAGATTTCGTCGCCAAGATGGCCACTAGCCAGCGGGCCAGCAACCGGTTAGGCGCGTCGAGTGGCAAAATGCAGAAGGGCCCCACGCAGATCGTGGAGATGCTGGAGGGCTCACCTTTGGTGCAGATGCTGCTCGAGGGTTGGGCTTCTCAGGACCCAAAGCACAACTTGGAGGGAGCCTCGGTTGTTGCACTTGTCAGCTTGTCGTAGTTGTTCCAAGATGGCTGGCTCCACGTGTCTCGGTGCCTCCACGGGTCTCCTCTTTGCAGGGACTGTGGATCGGGCGGTGAGAGGTCTGGAGGTCCAGGTCTTGTCAGTCTCTGGGCTCGGGCTCCGGCGGGAGGCGGCGGCAAAGCAGACGTTGATTCGCTGGATGGTGCTTGCGTTAGCAAGGTGGTCACTCCCTGACCACAGGGGAGATTGGCTTCAGTCCTCTGTGCGGCAGAGCGTCGAAGTTCCCGTCTTCTTCTTAGTTTCAAGTTGATTCCAGGATGTCTGAAGTCTTAGGACACAGCTCCTACCTTTATTCGGATTCTAGGGGCCGGACTACCTGCTAGGTCCCTCCCTATGGGTGGGACCAGGAAGGGGGGTGGTTACACCCCCAATCCTTTGTCCAGCTCGCCCCAGGCCCGGGACTGGTGTGCCCCAGGACCGGTTTGAACTGGCATATGCCCCGAGGCTCCTTGTGAGCCACAGGCATGTCTGGTTTCTTTCAAGCCCTACCTGACCAATACACAAAATCCTGTCTGGGGTGGTGCTCGCACCTCCCCTGGCAGGAAACCCTTTGTCCACACCTCCCAAGCTGGAAGGACTCCCAGCAGCAGGAGGGCAGACTTGTGTCTGTGGTGGCAGCATCCATTTTGTGGAGCTGAGGCTATGTCTGATTTTACCCGGGTTTCAGGTACTGTACATGTCGTGTCCCTCTAGAAGGGTGGAATGCTAACCCCGTCGCCAGAATTGGCGAGGGGTTAGTATTCCAATTCGTATGACACCTTACTCGACATGTTTTGATAAAGCCAAACCAAAGATAGCATTTAACCGCGAGGTTCATAATGCACTTAAGAGTATATGGTATGACGATATCTGGAAACAGTAGAGGGAAGTTGTTCCGACCACTGCAGACAGGCTCAGCTCATGCCAGAGCACCATCTCACATGGAACCAAGCACTCTGCCTTCAGGATTGTTAAGGCCTGCCATAGGAGTGACTTATAGGTTACCAGGTGTCCCATTTAAGGTTAGGTATAGGTATACTACACCTAAGTAAGAGGTGATTACACCAACTTACCCCAGCTGAGTGATCAGCCAGTTGTGTCAAATCGTTAGGCCAAGCCTGGGGTGGCATAATACATGCTGCAGCCCTTGGCAGGCCTTGGGTACACCAATGCCCTGGGTACCTAGTGTACACTGGTACAGGGGCTGACAGGGTGATCCACTTCCAGTTGGTTATGCACCTAGGGTGCATAGTTTTAATTTAGTAGAGAGAACAGCAGGCTGGGGGTCTGATTGGCAGGCCCACAGCCTCAATATGTCAAAAACCAGTGAAGCAAAAAGCAAAAATTTGGGGTGACCATAGGATAGCAGACCCTACTCTCCTACACAACCCCCCCCCAAACGCTGGGACATTAAACTAGCCTTGACCAGTCTCGTCTTCATGTCCTAAGTGGAAGTACCTGGAGAGACCATCTGCATTCCCATGGTCAGTACCTGGCCGGTGCTCCACTGTAAAGTCCATCCCCTGTAGGGAAATGGACCACCTAAGCAGTTTGGGGTTTTCACCCTTCATCTGATTTAGCCACAAGAGGGGCTTATGGTCGGTCTGAATCTTGAAGTGAGTGCCAAACAAGTATGGCCTCAGCTTCTTCAGGGCCCACACCACAGCAAAGGCCTCCCTCTCAATAGCTGACCAATTCTTCTCTCTGGGGGTCAACCTTCTGCTAATAAAAGCAATGGGTTGGTCTTGACCATCTACATTAAGTTGTGACAGCACAGCTCCCACACCCAACTCAGAAGCATCTGTTTGGACAATAAACTCTTTGGAGTAGTCAGGACTTTTCAGGATAGGTGCAGAGCACATGGCCTCCTTCAGGTCATCAAATGCCTTTTGACAGCTTACTGTCCACTGAACCTTTTTGGGCATCTTCTTGGATGTCAGATCATTAAGAGGAGTCACAATGGACCCATAGTTCTTAACAAACTTCCTGTAGTACCCAGTCAAGCCCAAGAAAGCTCGAACTTGAGTCTGGGTGGTTGGAGGGGACCAGTCCTTGATGGATTGTATCTTACTCTCCAGTGGTTGAACTTGGCCTCCACCTACAAGGTGGCCCAAATATACAACCTTACTCTGCCCTATCTGGCACTTAGTAGCCTTGATAGTGAGGCCTGCCCTCTGCAGGGCCTCAAGAGCCTTCTTCAGGTGGATCAGGTGATCCTCCCAGGTGGAGCTAAAGACAGCAATGTCATCAAGATATGCTGCACAAAAGTCATCCAACCCAGTAAGGACTTGGTTCACCAGCCTTTGGAAGGTGGCAGGTGCATTCTTCAGACCAAAGGGCATCACCACAAACTGATAATGCCCACCTGGGGTTGAGAATGCTGTTTTGGCCTTAGACTCCTCAGCTAATCTGATTTGCCAATAGCCAGCTGTTAAGTCAAATGTGCTCAAAAACTTTGCAGAAGCTAGTTTGTCTATGAGCTCATCTGCCCTTGGAATAGGGTGTGCATCTGTCCTGGTGACAGCATTGAGTCCTCTGTAATCCACACAGAACCTCATCTCTCTCTTGCCATCTTTGGTGTGAGGTTTGGGGACCAGAACTACTGGGCTAGCCCAGGGGCTCTCTGAGGGTTCAATGACACCTAATTCCAGCATTTTATGTACCTCAGCCTTTATACAGTCCCTGACGTGGTCAGGTTGTCTGTAAAGTTTGTTCTTTACAGGCAGACTGTCACCAGTGTCCACAACATGGGTACACCAGTCAGTTTGACTAGGTATCAAGGAAAACATATGTGAAAATGATTGTAGAACCTGTCTACATTCAGTCTGCTGATGGGCAGTGAGGTTGCCTCCAAGGGTCACTCCTTCAACTGAGCCATCTTCAGGGTTCTGAGACAACAGGTCTGGGAGAGGGTCACTCTCTTCCTCCTGTCCCTCATCTGTAGCCATGAGCAAGCCCATGTCTGCCCTGTCAACATATGCTTTAAGCCTGTTAACATGGAGTACCCTGTGGGGACTCCTGGGAGTTCCTAGGTCCACCAAGTAGGTGACCTCTCCCTTCTTTTCCAGGATTGTATGGGGTCCAGACCATTTGTCTTGGAGTGCTGCTGGGGCCACTGGCTCCAACACCCATACCTTCTGTCCTGGCTGAAACTCAACCAAGACAGCCTTTTGGTCATGCCAAGCTTTCTGTAAGGCCTGGCTTGCCTCAAGGTTTTTGGATGCCTTCTCCATATACTCAGCCATCCTGGAGCGGAGACCAAGTACATAGTCCACTATGTCTAGCTTAGGCTTTTTGAGAGGTAACTCCCAGCCTTCCTTCACCAAACACAGTGGGCCTCTCACAGGGTGCCCAAACAACAATTCAAAGGGGCTGTAGCCAACTCCTTTTTGTGGGACCTCTCTGTAAGCAAACAGAAGGCAGGGTAGAAGGATGTCCCATCTTCGCCTGAGCTTTTCAGGTAATCCTTTGATCATACCCTTTAGGGTCTTGTTGAATCTCTCAACAAGCCCATTGCATTGTGGGTGATAAGGGGTGGTGAACTTGTAGTTGACACCACATTCCTTCCACATAGCTGTTAAGTATCCTGACATAAAGTTGGTACCTCTGTCAGATACTACCTCCTTAGGAAACCCCACTCTGGAGAATACTCCCAGCAGGGCCCTGGCCACAACAGGAGCTGTAGTGGTCCTAAGGGGAATTGCCTCTGGGTACCTGGTGGCATGATCCACTACCACCAGTATAAATCTGTGCCCAGATGCAGTGGGAGGATCCATGGGACCCACTATGTCTATTCCCACTCTTTCAAAGGGAACCCCCACCACAGGTAGTGGTATCAGGGGGGCCTTTGTTGTGCCACCTGATTTGCCACTGGCTTGGCAGGTAACACAGGAGCGACAAAACTCCTTTGTACCTTCATTCATATGGGGCCAGTGAAAGTGAGGGACAAGCCTGTCCCAAGTCTTGTTCTGGCCTAAGTGTCCTGTGTGAGAAGTTGGCCTGGTATATGATGCTCACTAGTTAAAGTGATCACCTTGTACCATGCCAAGCAACCCTTATGGTGTGGTTGTAAGTCAACCTTTTCGGACTAGCTGCCCTAGTGGTAGCGTAGGCTAAGCAGTCTTTGAGGCTAAACTCGTGAAGCGTGTTAAGCCAGCTGTTTTACCAAATGCAACCCCCTTTTATACCAATGAAAGGACACCACACAGATATATATTCAAAATATATATGTATTTATTTCTCAAAGTAACCCCTAGTCTCTTTATGAGCACAGGAGCACAAATCGTCAAACAAGATTATCACAGAATACACAGAAGTTGCACTTTATATGGATAGGCCCTGGTGGCCACTCGAACCATATACTAAAATAGTGGTATAAGTACCACGAACAGAAAAGGGAAAAGGCCTAGGGCCTCTAGAATCGCTGGGCCTACAAGGAGCTAACGTCAGTTAGTGACCAGGAGGTCCACGGGTGGCGTGTGCAGAGCAAATAGTCACACGCGTGCTCCCATAGGTTTCAATGGGTGCGTAAAAAGTACAAAGTTACTGCAAAGGAGATCTTCCGGGTTGACTAGGAACTTAAGATTTGGAACACAGGCACTAGAGATGTATTACTACACATGGGCACCGGAGTACCAGCTTTACCTCACCCACAGGAAGCGGGTGCATAGGCCTCAAAGTGCGTCGGGTTTCTTCTATCTGTTCCGTGGAGCTTGAAGACAAAGATGCTGCAGGCGGTCGGTCCGGGAGAGATGCAGTGGATCCAAGAGTGGATCGGAGATGTTGAAGACCTGTAAGCAGAGGGGACAGTGTTCACAGTCACTAGCCAGTGACCAGCGTGGCACCAGGTGGGTACCAGGCGATGTCGGGTGCAAACAGGTGATGAGGGGTAGCTTGTCTCCGCAGCCACGTGGTCCCTGAAGGTCGACGACGTCCAGGAGTTGGCTCACGAGCTGTCCCACGCAGGCTCTCGCTGTCGGCGGTGTCGGCGACTTGATCGAAGCAAACAAGCCTTGGCAAAAGCAATTGCAGGAGGATTCGGAAATCAGCTGTTGGTTCTGACCAGCAAGGTCAGATGGATTGCTCCTTTGGAGGGGAGCAAGGGCCAGTCTGGAGCAACCAGACCAGCGGTGTTTGTCGTAGATTTCGTCGCCAAGATGGCCACTAGCCAGCGGGCCAGCAACCGGTTAGGCGCGTCGAGTGGCAAAATGCAGAAGGGCCCCACGCAGATCGTGGAGATGCTGGAGGGCTCACCTTTGGTGCAGATGCTGCTCGAGGGTTGGGCTTCTCAGGACCCAAAGCACAACTTGGAGGGAGCCTCGGTTGTTGCACTTGTCAGCTTGTCGTAGTCGTTCCAAGATGGCTGGCTCCACGTGTCTCGGTGCCTCCACGGGTCTCCTCTTTTCAGGGACTGTGGATCGGGCGGTGAGAGGTCTGGAGGTCCAGGTCTTGTCAGTCTCTGGGCTCGGGCTCCGGCGGGAGGCGGCGGCAAAGCAGACGTTGATGCGCTGGATGGTGCTTGCGTTAGCAAGGTGGTCACTCCCTGACCACAGGGGAGATTTTCTTCAGTCTTCTGTGCAGCAGAATGTCGAAGTTCCCGTCTTCTTCTTAGTTTCAAGTTGATTCCAGGATGTCTGAAGTCTTAGGACACAGCTCCTACCTTTATTCGGATTCTAGGGGCCGGACTACCTGCTAGGTCCCTCCCTATGGGTGGGACCAGGAAGGGGGGTGGTTACACCCCCAATCCTTTGTCCAGCTCGCCCCAGGCCCGGGACTGGTGTGCCCCAGGACCGGTTTGAACTGGCATATGCACCGAGGCTCCTTGTGAGCCACAGGCATGTCTGGTTTCTTTCAAGCCCTACCTGACCAATACACAAAATCCTGTCTGGGGTGGTGCACGCACCTCCCCTGGCAGGAAACCCTTTGTCCACACCTCCCAAGCTGGAAGGACTCCCAGCAGCAGGAGGGCAGACTTGTGTCTGTGGTGGCAGCATCCATTTTGTGGAGCTGAGGCTATGTCTGATTTTACCCGGGTTTCAGGTACTGTACATGTCGTGTCCCTCTAGAAGGGTGGAATGCTAACCCCGTCGCCAGAATTGGCGAGGGGTTAGTATTCCAATTCGTATGACACCTTACTCGACATGTTTTGATAAAGCCAAACCAAAGATAGCATTTAACCGCGAGGTTCATAATGCACTTAAGAGTATATGGTATGACGATATCTGGAAACAGTAGAAGGAAGTTGTTCCGACCACTGCAGACAGGCTCAGCTCATGCCAGAGCACCATCTCACATGGAACCAAGCACTCTGCCTTCAGGATTGTTAAGGCCTGCCATAGGAGTGACTTATAGGTTACCAGGTGTCCCATTTAAGGTTAGGTATAGGTATACTACACCTAAGTAAGAGGTGATTACACCAACTTACCCCAGCTGAGTGATCAGCCAGTTGTGTCAAATTGTTAGGCCAAGCCTGGGGTGGCATAATACATGCTGCAGCCCTTGGCAGGCCTTGGGTACACCAATGCCCTGGGTACCTAGTGTACACTGGTACAGGGGCTGACAGGGTGATCCAACCAATTGGGTATGTACCTAGGGTACATGGAGTCCATTTTAAAGAGAGAACAGCCAGGCTGAGATCCTGAATAGCAGGATCTCAGGCCAACTAAGTCGAAAAACCAGCTAGACACTAGGCAAAAATTTGGGGGTAACCATAGTCAGATATCCACCTTCCTACACAACCCCCCCCCAAACGAAGGGAGATAAGGCTGACCTTGACCAGGTAAGCCTATATTGCCCAAGTGGCCATATAAGGAGGAACCAGCACTGGCATGGTTAACCCCTGTCTCATGGTCCACTAAGCAATCCCTCACCCTAAGGGTATCAGAGGGTCTCCACCATAGGGAATCTCTACCTTTGGTGTGTCTTGGCAAAGTAAAAGGCTGGTGTTGAGATGGAGTACTGAAGTGAGTGTCCTCAAAGTGAGGCCTCAGCTTCCTCCAATCCCCCTCCACCATGGATGCCTTTCTTTCCTTAACTGAGTTGCACTGTGCTCTCAGGGTCAGCCTCTGGCTACCTAAAGCTGGAGGCTGGGTCCCTTTTGTGGGCTTACTGGAGGGACAGGTCAGGTTTGGGGCCCTAAGGTCCCAGGTTTGCCTGTGCCCAACAGAATCCCTCTGGGGGAGGTCCCTAACTACCTGTAAAGGAGATCCCTCAGGAATGTTTTTACCCATCACCTGACTAGGGCTACTAGCCAGGCAATCCTCATTCTTTTGATGGGGGGGTTCTTGTGGACAGGGGCCCTCTGGGGGTCCACTGGCCTCCCTGACCTCTGCAGCCCTGGGCTGACTGAGGCAGGGTAGAGAGAGGCAGGCTACCTGCACCAGACTGGGTCCCACCTTGGAAGGGGCCACTGACATCAGAGGCTCTGCCAGGCCAGGCCTGGCTACCTCTGGGGCAGTTCCTTCACAAGGGGTGAGGTCAGATCCCTGAGGAGGCTGACCTTTTCCTAATGTCTGGGGAGAGGGAGACTTTTCTTCCTCCCCACTACTCTCAGTTTGTGTGGAGTGATCCATTGTTTCAGGCTTCACTACACCTATGTCAGTCTGAGTATAGGCTGAGACCATTACAGCCTTGCCAACCTTTTCAGGGGGGCACTCAGTTTGTGTTTGAGCTGTGACTGTCACAGCTCTGCCAGTCTCTACAGGGAAGTCTGTCTGTGCCTGGGCTGTGGCTACCACTGCCCTTCCAACCTTTTCAGGGAGGAAATCTATTTGGACAGGGGTTGTGAATGGCACAACCCCCCTACCCTTTTGTGACAGGCCTACCATTTTAGAATGGGTGTCTTGTTCAACTCCAGCCCAAGCTGAGAGTTCTAAGTCATTCCCCAGTAAGCAGTCTACAGGCAAGGTTGGGGACACTGCCACCCTTTTAGGGCCAGTGACACCTCCCCAGCTGAGACATACCTCTGCCATGGGATGACTGTTCTGTTTGCCATCAATGTTGGTCACCTGGTAGGAGAAACCAGGCAAAAGCTGCTCAGAGGGAACTAGCCAATGGGCCACCATTGTGATGCTAGCTCCAGTGTCTCTGTAGGCCTCAGCTTTTGTACCATTGATGTAGGGCTCCTGTCTGTACCTACCCAAAGTGTTGGGACAGGCAGTGAAGTTGGCAAACCCCATGCCACCATCACAGACAAGAGTATCTGCTGCAGGGGAATTGGCTAAGCCAGGGTCCCCCTGTGTTCCCCAAGTAAACCCACCCAGATTTCTGGGGGCACTCCCACCACCTGGGGGATTACTGCTGACAGCAATAGGTGGTGTGACAGGAGTAATTGGAGGAACAGTTTTGTTTTTAGCCCTTGGGCAACCGCTGTCAGTTTTCCAATGCCCAGGAGTTTTACACTCATGGCAGTAGGGCTTTTTAGCTGTGGTAGAGGAGGGAGCTTGGGACCCACCACTCTGTGTGGAGTTTTGGGGCCCTGAGGAAGGTTTCTCTTTTTCTTTATCCCCACCCTTCTCTTGAGGCTTGGTGGTATCTTTCTTTTGGTCACCACCCTGGTTTTTAGGCCTGATCCTGGTCCTGACCCATTTATCTGCCCTCTTTCCCAATTCTTGGGGAGAGGTCAAATCTGAGTCTACCAGGTGTTGATGGAGAAGCTGGTTTTGACAATTACTTAAAATCTGCTCTCTCATCATCAAATTGTACAATCCTGTATAATCAGACACCTTACTTCCCAGCAACCAACCCTCCAGAGCCTTAGTGGCACATTCCACATATTCAGACCAGTCCTGAGTCTGTGTCTTCTGGGTGTCTCTGAACATTAACCTGTACTGTTCAGTGGTTAAGCCTAACCCATCAACTAGGACACTCTTCAGGACTCTGTAATTTCTGACATCCTCTTCTCTAACAGTGAGGAGTCTATCTCTGCCTCTCCCCTCAAAGGAGAGCCATAAGATTGCTGCCCACTGGTCTTCAGGAACCTGCTGCACTTTGCAGGCTCTCTCAAGAGCAGTCATCCATTTGTGGATGTCATCCCCACTTTTGTAGGGGGGCACAATCTTGGACAGGTTCCTATTGTCAAAGACCCTATCTTTGTCCCTAGGGACATTGCTGCCACCAGTGAGTATAGACCCACTCTCTCTATGCTGCCTAGCCTTGCTCAGTTTCTCTTCCATCAGGGCTACTTCTAGCTCCTGCTTCCTGATCCTCAGCTGGGCTTCTTGCATCTTGGCCTCATGTTCCCTCCTCTGAGGGATGGTCATCCTTCTCCTGGAGTGACCTTGAGAGCCTCTAGAGCCATGGGAAGCATTGGAGTCACCTGAGCGATTCCTTTGCCTTCCAAGCCCTGTGTTAAGTCCACTGGGGAGATCCAGTGGGGTGAACCCACTGTCAGTCCCCAATAGCCTTGGTTTAGCTGGGCCAAGTATAACACTTGGCACTGGGCTAGTTCTCCCTTCATCCTCACCACTGTCTGTATCCCCCTCACTTTCCTCCTCTGTAGTATGGTTTTCATCTAAGGGATGGCTATTGAAAAGGGGTACCTCAGTGGCATCTTCAGAAGGGGGGCCTCCTGTTCCTGTCCCTAAGGGGGCTAACTGGGAAGCTCTCTTGAGCTCTCTTTGATTCTCATCATCTTGCAAGAGTGCTCTGAGCACAGCAGAGGTAGGGTTCTTGGGCTGTTTAAGGCCTCTAAGAGTTGCCAAATGCCTGAGCTCATTCTGATTAAGGGTAGCAAAGCTGGATGGTGCCCTCTGGGGGTCACTCTCAACAGAGATGGGTACAGTGGACCCCTCTGCCCCGGCCATTGCTCTTAAGTGTGGGTGGATGTGTTGCAATCTACCTACACTTGGGTTTACCTACTAAACCTATCTAGTAGTTGTAGTCAGGGTGTGCTACTCCCTTTGCTCTACAACAACTAAGTTCAGTAGAACTTAAGTGTAGGAAGGTGGATATCTGACTATGGTTACCCCCAAATTTTTGCCTAGTGTCTAGCTGGTTTTTCGACTTAGTTGGCCTGAGATCCTGCCATTCAGGCTCTCAGGCTATCTGCTCTCTCTGTAAAATGGACTCCATGTACCCTAGGTACATACCCAATTGGTTGGATCACCCTGTCAGCCCCTGTACCAGTGTACACTAGGTACCCAGGGCATTGGTGTATCCAAGGCCTGCCAGGGGCTGAAGCATGTATTATGCCACCCCAGGCTTGGCCTAACAATCTGACACAACTGGCTGATCACTCAGCTGGGGTAAGTTGGTGTAATCACCTCTTACTTAGGTGTAGTATACCTATACCTAAACTTAAATGGGACACCTGGTAACCTATAAGTCACTCCTATGGCAGGCCTTAACAATCCTGAAGGCAGAGTGCTTGGTTCCATGTGAGATGGTGCTCTGGCATGAGCTGAGCCTGTCTGCAGTGGTCGGAACAACTTCCTTCTACTGTTTCCAGATATCGTCATACCATATACTCTTAAGTGCATTATGAACCTCGCGGTTAAATGCTATCTTTGGTTTGGCTTTATCAAAACATGTCGAGTAAGGTGTCATACGAATTGGAATACTAACCCCTCGCCAATTCTGGCGACGGGGTTAGCATTCCACCCTTCTAGAGGGACACGACATGTACAGTGCCTGAAACCCGGGTAAAATCAGACATAGCCTCAGCTCCACAAAATGGATGCTGCCACCACAGACACAAGTCTGCCCTCCTGCTGCTGGGAGTCCTTCCAGCTTGGGAGGTGTGGACAAAGGGTTTCCTGCCAGGGGAGGTGCATGCACCACCCCAGACAGGATTTTGTGTATTGGTCAGGTAGGGCTTGAAAGAAACCAGACATGCCTGTGGCTCACAAGGAGCCTCGGTGCATATGCCAGTTCAAACCGGTCCTGGGGCACACCAGTCCCGGGCCTGGGGCGAGCTGGACAAAGGGTTGGGGGTGTAACCACCCCCCTTCCTGGTCCCACCCATAGGGAGGGACCTAGCAGGTAGTCCGGCCCCTAGAATCCGCTTAAAGGTAGGAGCTGTGTCCTAAAGACTTCAGACATCCTGGAATCAACTTGAAACTAAGAAGAAGACGGGAACTTCGACATTCTGCTGCACAGAAGACTGAAGAAAATCTCCCCTGTGGTCAGGGAGTGACCACCTTGCTAACGCAAGCACCATCCAGCGAATCACCGTCTGCTTTGCCGCCGCCTCCCGCCGGAGCCCGAGCCCAGAGACTGACAAGACCTGGACCTCCAGACCTCTCACCGCCCGATCCACAGTCCCTGCAAAGAGGAGACCCGTGGAGGCACCGAGACACGTGGAGCCAGCCATCTTGGAACGACTACGACAAGCTGACCAGTGCAACAACCGAGGCTCCCTCCAAGTTGTGCTTTGGGTCCTGAGAATCCCAACCCTCGAGCAGCATCTGCACCAAAGGTGAGCCCTCCAGCATCTCCACGATCTGCGTGGGGCCCTTCTGCATTTTGCCACTCGACGCGCCTAACCGGTTGCTGGCCCGCTGGCTAGTGGCCATCTTGGCGACGAAATCTACGACAAACACCGCTGGTCTGGTTGCTCCAGACTGGCCCTTGCTCCCCTCCAAAGGAGCAATCCCTCTGACCTTGCTGGTCAGAACCAACAGCTGATTTCCGAATCCTCCTGCAATTGCTTTTGCCAAGGCTTGTTTGCTTCGATCAAGTCGCCGACACCGCCGACAGCGAGAGCCTGCGTGGGACAGCTCGTGAGCCGACTCCTGGACGTCGTCGACCTTCAGGGACCACGTGGCTGCGGAGACAAGCTACCCCTCATCACCTGTTTGCACCCGACATCGCCTGGTACCCACCTGGTGCCACGCTGGTCACTGGCTAGTGACTGTGAACACTGTCCCCTCTGCTTACAGGTCTTCAACATCTCCGATCCACTCTTGGATCCACTGCATCCCTTCCCGACCGACCGCCTGCAGCATCTTTGTCCCAGGCTCAACGGAACAGATAGAAGAAACCCGACGCACTTTGAGGCCTATGCACCCGCTTCCTGTGGGTGAGGTAAAGCTGGTACTCCGGTGCCCATGTGTAGTAATACATCTCTAGTGCCTGTGTTCCAAATCTTAAGTTCCTAGGTCATCCGGAAGATTCCTTTTGCAGTAACTTTGTACTTTTTACGCACCCATTGAAACCTATGGGAGCACGCGTGTGACTATTTGCGCTGCACACGCCACCCGTGGACCTCCTGGTCACTAACTGACGTTAGCTCCTTGTAGGCCCAGCGATTCTAGAGGCCCTAGGCCTTTTCCCTTTTCTGTTCGTGGTACTTATACCACTATTTTAGTATATGGTTCGAGTGGCCACCAGGGCCTATCCATATAAAGTGCAACTTCTGTGTATTCTGTGATAATCTTGTTTGACGATTTGTGCTCCTGTGCTCATAAAGAGACTAGGGGTTACTTTGAGAAATAAATACATATATATTTTGAATATATATCTGTGTGGTGTCCTTTCATTGGTATAAAAGGGGGTTACTATTGGTAAAACAGCTTGCTTAACACGCTTCACGAGTTTAGCCTCAAAGACTGCTTAGCCTACGCTACCACTAGGGCAGCTAGTCCAAAAAGGTTGACTTACAACCACACCATAAGGGTTGCTTGGCATGGTACAAGGTGATCACTTTAACTAGTGAGCATCATATACCAGGCCAACTTCTCACATTGGTGAGCAGCGGTTGGATTTGAGCTTGCTGTGTTTTACCATTGTAATCTCTTGGTTACCAATTGAAAGATCACATAGGTACCTGTAGGTACATATAAAACAAGATTAGATATACTTAAGTTCTACTGAACTTAGTTGTTGTAGAGCAAAGGGAGTAGCACACCCTGACTACAACTACTAGATAGGTTTAGTAGGTAAACCCAAGTGTAGGTAGATTGCAACACATCCACCCACACTTAAGAGCAATGGCCGGGGCAGAGGGGTCCACTGTACCCATCTCTGTTGAGAGTGACCCCCAGAGGGCACCATCCAGCTTTGCTACCCTTAATCAGAATGAGCTCAGGCATTTGGCAACTCTTAGAGGCCTTAAACAGCCCAAGAACCCAAACTCTGCTGAGCTCAGAGAGCTCTTACAGAATGATGAGAATCAGAGAGCACTCAAGAAAGCTTCCCAGTTAGCCCCCTTAGGGACAGGAACAGGAGGCCCCCCTTCTAAAGATGCCACTGAAGTACCCCTTCCCAATAGTCACCCCTTAGATGGGATGCCTACCACAGAGGATGAGAGTGAAAAGGATACTGACAGTAGTGAGGATGAAGGGAGAACTAGCCCAGTGCCAAGTATTATACTTGGCCCAGCTAAACCAAGGCTATTGGGGACTGACAGAGGGTTCAACCCACTGGATCTCCCCAGTGGACTTAACACAGGGCTTGGAAGGCAAAGGAATCGCTCAGGTGACTCCAATGCTTCCCATGGCTCTAGAGGCTCTCAAGGTCACTCCAGGAGAAGGATGACCACCCCTCAGAGGAGGGAACATGAGGCCAAGATGCAAGAGGCCCAGCTGAGGATCAGGAAGCAGGAGCTAGAAGTAGCCCTGATGGAAGAGAAACTTAGCAAGGCTAGACAGCATAAAGAGAGTGGGTCTATACCCACTGGTGGCAGCATTGTCCCTAAGGACAAAGATAGGGTTTTCGACAATAGAAACCTGTCTAAGGTTGTGCCCCCCTACAAAAGTGGGGATGACATCCACAAGTGGATAACTGCTCTTGAGAGAGCCTGCAAAGTACAGCAGGTTCCTGAAGATCAGTGGGCAGCAATCCTCTGGCTCTCCTTTGAAGGAAGAGGCAGAGACAGACTCCTCACTGTTAGAGAAGAGGATGTCAGAAACTACAGAGTCCTGAAGAGTGTTCTAGTTGATGGGTTAGGCTTAACCACTGAGCAGTACAGGTTAATGTTCAGAGACACCCAAAAGACACAGACTCAGGACTGGTCTGAATACATTGAATGTGCCACTAAGGCTTTGGAGGGTTGGTTGCTGGGAAGTAAGGTATCTGATTTTACAGGATTGTATAAGTTGATGATGAGAGAACAGATTTTAAATAACTGTCAAAACCAGCAACTGCATCAACACTTGGTTGACTCTGATCTGACCTCTCCCCAAGAATTGGGAAAGAGGGCAGATAAATGGGTCAGGACCAGGATCAGGCCTAAAAACCAGGGTGGTGACCAAAAGAAAGATACCACCAAGCCTCAAGAGAAGGGTGGGGATAAAGAAAAAGAGAAACCTTCCTCAGGGCCCCAAAACTCCACACAGGGTGGTGGGTCCCAAGCTCCCTCCTCTACCACAGCTAAAAAGCCCTACTGCCATGAGTGTAAAACTCCTGGGCATTGGAAAACTGACAGCGGTTGCCCAAGGGCTAAAAACAAAACTGTTCCTCCAATTACTCCTGTCACACCACCTATTACTATCAGCAGTAATCCCCCAGGTGGTGGGAGTGCCCCCAGAAATCTGGGTGGGTTTACTTGGGGAACACAGGGGGACCCTGGCTTAGCCAATTCCCCTACAGCAACCACTCTTGTCTGTGATGGTGGCATGGGGTTTGCCAACTTCACTGCCTGTCCCAACACTTTGGGTAGGTACAGACAGGAGCCCTACATCAATGGTACAAAAGCTGAGGCCTACAGAGACACTGGGGCTAGCATCACAATGGTGGCCCATTGGCTAGTTCCCTCTGAGCAGCTTTTGCCCGGTTTCTCCTACCAGGTGACTAACATTGATGGCAAACAGAACAGTCATCCCATGGCAGAGGTATGTCTCAGCTGGGGAGGGGTCACTGGCCCTAAAAGGGTAGCAGTGTCCCCAACCTTGCCTGTAGACTGCTTACTGGGGAATGACTTAGAACTCTCAGCTTGGGCTGGAGTTGAACAAGACACCCATTCTAAAATGGTAGGCCTTTCACAAAAGGGTAGGGGGGTTGTGCCATTCACAACCCCTGTCCAAATAGATTTCCTCCCTGAAAAGGTTGGAAGGGCAGTGGTAGCCACAGCCCAGGCACAGACAGACTTCCCTGTAGGGACTGGCAGAGCTGTGACAGTCACAGCTCAAACACAAACTGAGTGCCCCCCTGAAAAGGTTGGCAAGGCTGTAATGGTCTCAGCCTATACTCAGACTGACATAGGTGTAGTGAAGCCTGAAACAATGGATCACTCCACACAAACTGAGAGTAGTGGGGAGGAAGAAAAGTCTCCCTCTCCCCAGACATTAGGAAAAGGTCAGCCTCCTCAGGGATCTGACCTCACCCCTTGTGAAGGAACTGCCCCAGAGGTAGCCAGGCCTGGCCTGGCAGAGCCTCTGATGTCAGTGGCCCCTTCCAAGGTGGGATCCAGTCTGGTGCAGGTAGCCTGCCTCTCTCTACCCTGCCTCAGTCAGCCCAGGGCTGCAGAGGTCAGGGAGGCCAGTGGACCCCCAGAGGGCCCCTGTCCACAAGAACCCCCCCATCAAAAGAATGAGGATTGCCTGGCTAGTAGCCCTAGTCAGGTGATGGGTAAAAACATTCCTGAGGGATCTCCTTTACAGGTAGTTAGGGACCTCCCCCAGGGGGATTCTGTTGGGCACAGGCAAACATGGGACCTTAGGGCCCCAAACCTGACCTGTCCCTCCAGTAAGCCCACAAAAGGGACCCAGCCTCCAGCTTTAGGTAGCCAGAGGCTGACCCTGAGAGCACAGTGCAACTCAGTTAAAGAAAGAAAGGCATCCATGGTGGAGGATGATTGGAGGAAGCTGAGGCCTCACTTTGAGGACACTCACTTCAGTACTCCATCTCAACACCAGCCTTTTACTTTGCCAAGACACACCACAGGTAGAGATTCCCTATGGTGGAGACCCTCTGATACCCTTAGGGTGAGGGATTGCTTAGTGGACCATGAGACAGGGGGTAACCATGCCAGTGCTGGTTCCTCCTTATATGGCCACTTGGGCAATATAGGCTTACCTGGTCAAGGTCAGCCTTATCTCCCTTCGTTTGGGGGGGGGTTGTGTAGGAAGGTGGATATCTGACTATGGTTACCCCCAAATTTTTGCCTAGTGTCTAGCTGGTTTTTCGACTTAGTTGGCCTGAGATCCTGCCATTCAGGCTCTCAGGCTATCTGCTCTCTCTGTAAAATGGACTCCATGTACCCTAGGTACATACCCAATTGGTTGGATCACCCTGTCAGCCCCTGTACCAGTGTACACTAGGTACCCAGGGCATTGGTGTATCCAAGGCCTGCCAGGGGCTGAAGCATGTATTATGCCACCCCAGGCTTGGCCTAACAATCTGACACAACTGGCTGATCACTCAGCTGGGGTAAGTTGGTGTAATCACCTCTTACTTAGGTGTAGTATACCTATACCTAAACTTAAATGGGACACCTGGTAACCTATAAGTCACTCCTATGGCAGGCCTTAACAATCCTGAAGGCAGAGTGCTTGGTTCCATGTGAGATGGTGCTCTGGCATGAGCTGAGCCTGTCTGCAGTGGTCGGAACAACTTCCTTCTACTGTTTCCAGATATCGTCATACCATATACTCTTAAGTGCATTATGAACCTCGCGGTTAAATGCTATCTTTGGTTTGGCTTTATCAAAACATGTCGAGTAAGGTGTCATACGAATTGGAATACTAACCCCTCGCCAATTCTGGCGACGGGGTTAGCATTCCACCCTTCTAGAGGGACACGACATGTACAGTGCCTGAAACCCGGGTAAAATCAGACATAGCCTCAGCTCCACAAAATGGATGCTGCCACCACAGACACAAGTCTGCCCTCCTGCTGCTGGGAGTCCTTCCAGCTTGGGAGGTGTGGACAAAGGGTTTCCTGCCAGGGGAGGTGCATGCACCACCCCAGACAGGATTTTGTGTATTGGTCAGGTAGGGCTTGAAAGAAACCAGACATGCCTGTGGCTCACAAGGAGCCTCGGGGCATATGCCAGTTCAAACCGGTCCTGGGGCACACCAGTCCCGGGCCTGGGGCGAGCTGGACAAAGGATTGGGGGTGTAACCACCCCCCTTCCTGGTCCCACCCATAGGGAGGGACCAAGCAGGTAGTCCGGCCCCTAGAATCCGAATAAAGGTAGGAGCTGTGTCCTAAGACTTTAGACATCCTGGAATCAACTTGAAACTAAGAAGAAGACGGGAACTTCGACATTCTGCTGCACAGAAGACTGAAGAAAATCTCCCCTGTGGTCAGGGAGTGACCACCTTGCTAACGCAAGCACCATCCAGCGAATCACCGTCTGCTTTGCCGCCGCCTCCCGCCGGAGCCCGAGCCCAGAGACTGACAAGACCTGGACCTCCAGACCTCTCACCGCCCGATCCACAGTCCCTGCAAAGAGGAGACCCGTGGAGGCACCGAGACACGTGGAGCCAGCCATCTTGGAACGACTACGACAAGCTGACCAGTGCAACAACCGAGGCTCCCTCCAAGTTGTGCTTTGGGTCCTGAGAAGCCCAACCCTCGAGCAGCATCTGCACCAAAGGTGAGCCCTCCAGCATCTCCACGATCTGCGTGGGGCCCTTCTGCATTTTGCCACTCGACGCGCCTAACCGGTTGCTGGCCCGCTGGCTAGTGGCCATCTTGGCGACGAAATCTACGACAAACACCGCTGGTCTGGTTGCTCCAGACTGGCCCTTGCTCCCCTCCAAAGGAGCAATCCCTCTGACCTTGCTGGTCTGAACCAACAGCTGATTTCAAAATCCTCCTGCAATTGCTTTTGCCAAGGCTTGTTTGCTTCGATCAAGTCGCCGACACCGCCGACAGCGAGAGCCTGCGTGGGACAGCTCGTGAGCCGACTCCTGGACGTCGTCGACCTTCAGGGACCACGTGGCTGCGGAGACAAGCTACCCCTCATCACCTGTTTGCACCCGACATCGCCTGGTACCCACCTGGTGCCACGCTGGTCACTGGCTAGTGACTGTGAACACTGTCCCCTCTGCTTACAGGTCTTCAACATCTCCGATCCACTCTTGGATCCACTGCATCCCTTCCCGACCGACCGCCTGCAGCATCTTTGTCCCAGGCTCAACGGAACAGATAGAAGAAACCCGACGCACTTTGAGGCCTATGCACCCGCTTCCTGTGGGTGAGGTAAAGCTGGTACTCCGGTGCCCATGTGTAGTAATACATCTCTAGTGCCTGTGTTCCAAATCTTAAGTTCCTAGGTCATCCGGAAGATTCCTTTTGCAGTAACTTTGTACTTTTTACGCACCCATTGAAACCTATTGGAGCACGTGTGTGACTATTTGCGCTGCACACGCCACCCGTGGACCTCCTGGTCACTAACTGACGTTAGCTCCTTGTAGGCCCAGCGATTCTAGAGGCCCTAGGCCTTTTCCCTTTTCTGTTCGTGGTACTTATACCACTATTTTAGTATATGGTTCGAGTGGCCACCAGGGCCTATCCATATAAAGTGCAACTTCTGTGTATTCTGTGATAATCTTGTTTGACGATTTGTGCTCCTGTGCTCATAAAGAGACTAGGGGTTACTTTGAGAAATAAATACATATATATTTTGAATATATATCTGTGTGGTGTCCTTTCATTGGTATAAAAGGGGGTTACTATTGGTAAAACAGCTTGCTTAACACGCTTCACGAGTTTAGCCTCAAAGACTGCTTAGCCTACGCTACCACTAGGGCAGCTAGTCCAAAAAGGTTGACTTACAACCACACCATAAGGGTTGCTTGGCATGGTACAAGGTGATCACTTTAACTAGTGAGCATCATATACCAGGCCAACTTCTCACATTAAGTATATCTAATCTTGTTTTATATGTACCTACAGGTACCTATGTGATCTTTCAATTGGTAACCAAGAGATTACAATGGTAAAACACAGCAAGCTCAAATCCAACCGCTGCTCACCAATGTGAGAAGTTGGCCTGGTATATGATGCTCACTAGTTAAAGTGATCACCTTGTACCATGCCAAGCAACCCTTATGGTGTGGTTGTAAGTCAACCTTTTCGGACTAGCTGCCCTAGTGGTAGCGTAGGCTAAGCAGTCTTTGAGGCTAAACTCGTGAAGCGTGTTAAGCCAGCTGTTTTACCAAATGCAACCCCCTTTTATACCAATGAAAGGACACCACACAGATATATATTCAAAATATATATGTATTTATTTCTCAAAGTAACCCCTAGTCTCTTTATGAGCACAGGAGCACAAATCGTCAAACAAGATTATCACAGAATACACAGAAGTTGCACTTTATATGGATAGGCCCTGGTGGCCACTCGAACCATATACTAAAATAGTGGTATAAGTACCACGAACAGAAAAGGGAAAAGGCCTAGGGCCTCTAGAATCGCTGGGCCTACAAGGAGCTAACGTCAGTTAGTGACCAGGAGGTCCACGGGTGGCGTGTGCAGAGCAAATAGTCACACGCGTGCTCCCATAGGTTTCAATGGGTGCGTAAAAAGTACAAAGTTACTGCAAAGGAGATCTTCCGGGTTGACTAGGAACTTAAGATTTGGAACACAGGCACTAGAGATGTATTACTACACATGGGCACCGGAGTACCAGCTTTACCTCACCCACAGGAAGCGGGTGCATAGGCCTCAAAGTGCGTCGGGTTTCTTCTATCTGTTCCGTGGAGCTTGAAGACAAAGATGCTGCAGGCGGTCGGTCCGGGAGAGATGCAGTGGATCCAAGAGTGGATCGGAGATGTTGAAGACCTGTAAGCAGAGGGGACAGTGTTCACAGTCACTAGCCAGTGACCAGCGTGGCACCAGGTGGGTACCAGGCGATGTCGGGTGCAAACAGGTGATGAGGGGTAGCTTGTCTCCGCAGCCACGTGGTCCCTGAAGGTCGACGACGTCCAGGAGTCGGCTCACGAGCTGTCCCACGCAGGCTCTCGCTGTCGGCGGTGTCGGCGACTTGATCGAAGCAAACAAGCCTTGGCAAAAGCAATTGCAGGAGGATTCGGAAATCAGCTGTTGGTTCTGACCAGCAAGGTCAGATGGATTGCTCCTTTGGAGGGGAGCAAGGGCCAGTCTGGAGCAACCAGACCAGCGGTGTTTGTCGTAGATTTCGTCGCCAAGATGGCCACTAGCCAGCGTGCCAGCAACCGGTTAGGCGCGTCGAGTGGCAAAATGCAGAAGGGCCCCACGCAGATCGTGGAGATGCTGGAGGGCTCACCTTTGGTGCAGATGCTGCTCGAGGGTTGGGCTTCTCAGGACCCAAAGCACAACTTGGAGGGAGCCTCGGTTGTTGCACTTGTCAGCTTGTCGTAGTCGTTCCAAGATGGCTGGCTCCACGTGTCTCGGTGCCTCCACGGGTCTCCTCTTTTCAGGGACTGTGGATCGGGCGGTGAGAGGTCTGGAGGTCCAGGTCTTGTCAGTCTCTGGGCTCGGGCTCCGGCGGGAGGCGGCGGCAAAGCAGACGTTGATGCGCTGGATGGTGCTTGCGTTAGCAAGGTGGTCACTCCCTGACCACAGGGGAGATTTTCTTCAGTCTTCTGTGCAGCAGAATGTCGAAGTTCCCGTCTTCTTCTTAGTTGCAAGTTGATTCCAGGATGTCTGAAGTCTTAGGACACAGCTCCTACCTTTATTCGGATTCTAGGGGCCGGACTACCTGCTAGGTCCCTCCCTATGGGTGGGACCAGGAAGGGGGGTGGTTACACCCCCAATCCTTTGTCCAGCTCGCCCCAGGCCCGGGACTGGTGTGCCCCAGGACCGGTTTGAACTGGCATATGCACCGAGGCTCCTTGTGAGCCACAGGCATGTCTGGTTTCTTTCAAGCCCTACCTGACCAATACACAAAATCCTGTCTGGGGTGGTGCACGCACCTCCCCTGGCAGGAAACCCTTTGTCCACACCTCCCAAGCTGGAAGGACTCCCAGCAGCAGGAGGGCAGACTTGTGTCTGTGGTGGCAGCATCCATTTTGTGGAGCTGAGGCTATGTCTGATTTTACCCGGGTTTCAGGTACTGTACATGTCGTGTCCCTCTAGAAGGGTGGAATGCTAACCCCGTCGCCAGAATTGGCGAGGGGTTAGTATTCCAATTCGTATGACACCTTACTCGACATGTTTTGATAAAGCCAAACCAAAGATAGCATTTAACCGCGAGGTTCATAATGCACTTAAGAGTATATGGTATGACGATATCTGGAAACAGTAGAAGGAAGTTGTTCCGACCACTGCAGACAGGCTCAGCTCATGCCAGAGCACCATCTCACATGGAACCAAGCACTCTGCCTTCAGGATTGTTAAGGCCTGCCATAGGAGTGACTTATAGGTTACCAGGTGTCCCATTTAAGGTTAGGTATAGGTATACTACACCTAAGTAAGAGGTGATTACACCAACTTACCCCAGCTGAGTGATCAGCCAGTTGTGTCAAATTGTTAGGCCAAGCCTGGGGTGGCATAATACATGCTGCAGCCCTTGGCAGGCCTTGGGTACACCAATGCCCTGGGTACCTAGTGTACACTGGTACAGGGGCTGACAGGGTGATCCAACCAATTGGGTATGTACCTAGGGTACATGGAGTCCATTTTAAAGAGAGAACAGCCAGGCTGAGATCCTGAATAGCAGGATCTCAGGCCAACTAAGTCGAAAAACCAGCTAGACACTAGGCAAAAATTTGGGGGTAACCATAGTCAGATATCCACCTTCCTACATCCTGCTAAAGGAATATCATGGGCCAAGGTAAGAAGGAAGCCCCTAAATTGCAGAGGTATAACCAACCTCCTGGTTGCACCAGGCTTGGGGTCTCTAGCCTCTGAATAAAGGAGCCCTTCATCCCAATACACTTTATGGGTACCTTGAGCATTCCCAGCAGCCTCAGCAGCAGCCAGCTGTCTGAGGGGTTCAAGAGAGGGACAGGATAACTGAGCCTGCCTCAAGTCAGCCCTTGAAGGTCCCCCTGTCCCCAGAAACTCAACCTGGTCAGGTTCAAGCTCTTCAGGGACAGTTCCTTCAGGGTCCTCTAGATCAGCTTCCTGGGAAGGCTGATCATCACTCTGAGGCAGGGGGGAAGGCACAGCCTTGACCCTCCTGTTCTTCTTCTTGGTAGGTGCTTGGTCCATTGTTCCAGGATCCAAGACCTGTGGTTCAGTGAGGCACTTTTTGGCCTGTGACCTGGTCACAGCAAGGACATGTGATGATATACCTAACATCTCTGCATGAGTCCTGTACTCCACTTCTGACCATAGAGAACTCTCTAGGTCATTGCCCAACAAACATTCTACTGGGAGGTCTGCACTAACCACAACCCTTTTGAGGCCAGTTACCCCTCCCCATGAGAAGTTAACAACTGCCACACTGTGTGAAGTAGTGGCATTGCTGGCATTGGTCACCAGGTAGTTCTCACCTGGTATGTACTGTCCAGGGTCCACAAAGCCTGGTGTCACCATAGTGACACTGGCACATGTGTCCCTGTAGGCTTGAGCCACTTTGTCATTAATTAAAGGAGTCTGTCTGTACTTGCCCAGGTTACTGGGGCTCACAGTCAGGGACAAATCAATGTCCCCATCACAGATCAAGACTGCCTGTGTCAGGGTTCTGTCTAAGTCAGAATCTCCTTCAGTTCCCATAGTGATTCCCACTACACCCTTTGTCTGGGGACCAACACTGCTAACAGTAGTACTGGGAGCAGGTGCCTTAGGGGCAACAGTGTTGGGGGCTCCACCCTTTTTGCAATCACTAGTCCAGTGAGTTGTATTTTTGCAATGATTGCACCAGGGTTTCTTTTGACCTTCTTTCTTCTTTTTGGACTGTTGTTGGGACCCACCCTCCTTAGCAGTAGTTTGGGGCCCTGTTGAAGACTTCTGGTCTTTAGATTTCTGATCTCCACCCTTTTGGTCTGTTTTCTTCTGATCACCCCCTTGGCCCTGGTTCTGGTTCTTTTGCTTAACCCTGGTTCTGACCCATTTGTCTGCCTTCTTTCCCAATTCTTGGGGAGAGGTCAGATCAGAGTCAACCAAGTGTTGATGCAGTTGCTGGTTTTGACAGTTATTTAAAATCTGTTCTCTCATCATCAAATTATACAATCCTGTAAAATCAGATACCTTACTTCCCAGCAACCAACCCTCCAAAGCCTTAGTGGCACATTCAACATATTCAGACCAGTCCTGAGTCTGTGTCTTTTGGGTGTCTCTGAACATTAACCTGTACTGCTCAGTGGTTAAGCCTAACCCATCAACTAGAACACTCTTCAGGACTCTGTAGTTTCTGACATCCTCTTCTCTAACAGTGAGGAGTCTGTCTCTGCCTCTTCCCTCAAAGGAGAGCCAGAGGATTGCTGCCCACTGATCTTCAGGAACCTGCTGTACTTTGCAGGCTCTCTCAAGAGCAGTTATCCACTTGTGGATGTCATCCCCACTTTTGTAGGGGGGCACAACCTTAGACAGGTTTCTATTGTCGAAAACCCTATCTTTGTCCTTAGGGACAATGCTGCCACCAGTGGGTATAGACCCACTCTCTTTATGCTGTCTAGCCTTGCTAAGTTTCTCTTCCATCAGGGCTACTTCTAGCTCCTGCTTCCTGATCCTCAGCTGGGCCTCTTGCATCTTGGCCTCATGTTCCCTCCTCTGAGGGGTGGTCATCCTTCTCCTGGAGTGACCTTGAGAGCCTCTAGAGCCATGGGAAGCATTGGAGTCACCTGAGCGATTCCTTTGCCTTCCCAGCCCTGTGTTAAGTCCACTGGGGAGATCCAGTGGGTTGAACCCACTGTCAGTCCCCAATAGCCTTGGTTTAGCTGGGCCAAGTATAACACTTGGCACTGGGCTAGTTCTCCCTTCATCCTCACTACTGTCAGTATCCTTTTCACTCTCATCCTCTGTGGTAGGCATCCCATCTAAGGGGTGACTATTGGGAAGGGGTACTTCAGTGGCATCTTCAGAAGGGGGGCCTCCTGTTCCTGTCCCTAAGGGGGCTAACTGGGAAGCTTTCTTGAGTGCTCTCTGATTCTCATCATTCTGTAAGAGCTCTCTGAGCTCAGCAGAGTTTGGGTTCTTGGGCTGTTTAAGGCCTCTAAGAGTTGCCAAATGCCTGAGCTCATTCTGATTAAGGGTAGCAAAGCTGGTTGGTGCCCTCTGGGGGTCACTCTCGACAGAGATGGGTACAGTGGACCCCTCTGCCCCGGCCATTGCTCTTAAGTGTGGGTGGATGTGTTGCAATCTACCTACACTTGGGTTTACCTACTAAACCTATCTAGTAGTTGTAGTCAGGGTGTGCTACTCCCTTTGCTCTACAACAACTAAGTTCAGTAGAACTTAAGTATATCTAATCTTGTTTTATATGTACCTACAGGTACCTATGTGATCTTTCAATTGGTAACCAAGAGATTACAATGGTAAAACACAGCAAGCTCAAATCCCACCGCTGCCACCAATGTGAGAAGTTGGCCTGGTATATGATGCTCACTAGTTAAAGTGATCACCTTGTACCATGCCAAGCAACCCTTATGGTGTGGTTGTAAGTCAACCTTTTCGGACTAGCTGCCCTAGTGGTAGCGTAGGCTAAGCAGTCTTTGAGGCTAAACTCGTGAAGCGTGTTAAGCCAGCTGTTTTACCAAATGCAACCCCCTTTTATACCAATGAAAGGACACCACACAGATATATATTCAAAATATATATGTATTTATTTATCAAAGTAACCCCTAGTCTCTTTATGAGCACAGGAGCACAAATCGTCAAACAAGATTATCACAGAATACACAGAAGTTGCACGTTATATGGATAGGCCCTGGTGGCCACTCAAACCATATACTAAAATAGTGGTATAAGTACCACGAACAGAAAAGGGAAAAGGCCTAAGGCCTCTAGAATCGCTGGGCCTACAAGGAGCTAACGTCAGTTAGTGACCAGGAGGTCCACGGGTGGCGTGTGCAGAGCAAATAGTCACACGCGTGCTCCCATAGGTTTCAATAGGTGCGTAAAAAGTACAAAGTTACTGCAAAGGAGATCTTCCGGGTTAACTAGGAACTTAAGATTTGGAACACAGGCACTAGAGATGTATTACTACACTTGGGCACCGGAGTACCAGCTTTACCTCACCCACAGGAAGCAGGTGCATAGGCCTCAAAGTGCGTCGGGTTTCTTCTATCTGTTCCGTTGAGCTTGAAGACAAAGATGCTGCAGGCGGTCGGTCCGGGAGAGATGCAGTGGACCCAAGAGTGGATCGGAGATGTTGAAGACCTGTAAGCAGAGGGGACAGTGTTCACAGTCACTAGCCAGTGACCAGCGTGGCACCAGGTGGGTACCAGGCGATGTCGGGTGCAAACAGGAAGGAAGGTGTAGCTTGACTCTGCAGCCACGTGGTCCCTGAAGGTCGACGACGTCAAGGAGTCAAGTCACGAGCTGTCCCACGCAGGCTCTCGCTGTCGGCGGTGTCGGCGACTTGATCGAAGCAAACAAGCCTTGGCAAAAGCAATTGTTGTAGGCAAGGAGTTTAAGCTGATGGTTCTGACCAGCAAGGTCAGAGGAACTGCTCCTTTGGAGGGGAGCAAGGGCCAGTCTGGAGCAACCAGACCAGCAGTGTTTGTCGTAGATTTCGTCGCCAAGATGGCCACTAGCCAGCGGGCCAGCAACCGGTTAGGCGCGTCGAGTGGCAAAATGCAGAAGGGCCCCACGCAGATCGTGGAGATGCTGGAGGGCTCACCTTTGGTGCAGATGCTGCTCGAGGGTTGGGCTTCTCAGGACCCAAAGCACAACTTGGAGGGAGCCTCGGTTGTTGCACTTGTCAGCTTGTTGTAGTCGTTCCAAGATGGCTGGCTCCACGTGTCTCGGTGCCTCCACGGGTCTCCTCTTTGCAGGGACTGTGGATCGGGCGGTGAGAGGTCTGGAGGTCCAGGTCTTGTCAGTCTCTGGGCTCGGGCTCCGGCGGGAGGCGGCGGCAAAGCAGACGTTGATTCGCTGGATGGTGCTTGCGTTAGCAAGGTGGTCACTCCCTGACCACAGGGGAGATTGGCTTCAGTCCTCTGTGCGGCAGAGCGTCGAAGTTCCCGTCTTCTTCTTAGTTTCAAGTTGATTCCAGGATGTCTGAAGTCTTAGGACACAGCTCCTACCTTTATTCGGATTCTAGGGGCCGGACTACCTGCTAGGTCCCTCCCTATGGGTGGGACCAGGAAGGGGGGTGGTTACACCCCCAATCCTTTGTCCAGCTCGCCCCAGGCCCGGGACTGGTGTGCCCCAGGACCGGTTTGAACTGGCATATGCCCCGAGGCTCCTTGTGAGCCACAGGCATGTCTGGTTTCTTTCAAGCCCTACCTGACCAATACACAAAATCCTGTCTGGGGTGGTGCTCGCACCTCCCCTGGCAGGAAACCCTTTGTCCACACCTCCCAAGCTGGAAGGACTCCCAGCAGCAGGAGGGCAGACTTGTGTCTGTGGTGGCAGCATCCATTTTGTGGAGCTGAGGCTATGTCTGATTTTACCCGGGTTTCAGGTACTGTACATGTCGTGTCCCTCTAGAAGGGTGGAATGCTAACCCCGTCGCCAGAATTGGCGAGGGGTTAGTATTCCAATTCGTATGACACCTTACTCGACATGTTTTGATAAAGCCAAACCAAAGATAGCATTTAACCGCGAGGTTCATAATGCACTTAAGAGTATATGGTATGACGATATCTGGAAACAGTAGAGGGAAGTTGTTCCGACCACTGCAGACAGGCTCAGCTCATGCCAGAGCACCATCTCACATGGAACCAAGCACTCTGCCTTCAGGATTGTTAAGGCCTGCCATAGGAGTGACTTATAGGTTACCAGGTGTCCCATTTAAGGTTAGGTATAGGTATACTACACCTAAGTAAGAGGTGATTACACCAACTTACCCCAGCTGAGTGATCAGCCAGTTGTGTCAAATCGTTAGGCCAAGCCTGGGGTGGCATAATACATGCTGCAGCCCTTGGCAGGCCTTGGGTACACCAATGCCCTGGGTACCTAGTGTACACTGGTACAGGGGCTGACAGGGTGATCCACTTCCAGTTGGTTATGCACCTAGGGTGCATAGTTTTAATTTAGTAGAGAGAACAGCAGGCTGGGGGTCTGATTGGCAGGCCCACAGCCTCAATATGTCAAAAACCAGTGAAGCAAAAAGCAAAAATTTGGGGTGACCATAGGATAGCAGACCCTACTCTCCTACAATAGAGCATCAATAAAAACACACAGTAAGGCATTAGATGGGAAAGGTGATGATACTTAGTCATCAGGGAAGTAAAGAGAAGGAGGAACATGAAGTGGAGGCACAGTAGCAGGGTGGTAGGATAATACATCACATGTTTGTGAACAGGTGGGCTTGAGAACCTGGTTATGGAAAGGTCACTTGAGAGTGCTTTGATGTTGTTAAAAAAATTATTATTAAGCCATTATCATGCCATTGTAATAGATGTTGATGGTGGTTGTTGAATTATGAGATTTAGCGGAAGGTATAAGCTTCTGCTCATCAGCACGAGGGGTAGGGGGCAGATCATATGGAAAGACCTTATTGTTCCAAGCATTGGTGTCACAGGAGGTTGGTTGTGATAATCTCATTTTAGGGCCTGATTATGAGTTACACACAGTGCTTAATTTGAGCTGATGGTTACCAGCGGGAGGGTTTGCAGGGTGTCACAAAGTTCCTGGGAATGGGTGTTGACGATTTCTGTGGCTGAAGAACTCTCTGACTATGTTAAAGAATCCTTTGCAGGGGTTTGGGCTTTAGTGCGGTCTGCCAGGGAGTTGTTATTCATCTCCTTCAGGAGCTGGTGGTAGTGGTTGAAGGCTGTCTTGAAGGTGGCTCTGTCTGTGGAATCCTTGCTAGTGCGCCATTTCCTTTCTAGTTGCTTGTAGTTGCGTTTCATGGTCCTTAGTTCCATGGTGTACCAACTTTTCTCTTTGGTGGATCTTTTGCATTTGCTGGGCTTGGTGGGGGCGACTCTGTCGGTGCAGTCAGTGATTCAGACAAAGCCGTTCTTGACAGCCTGTTCTAGGTTTGATGCAGTATCAGGGTGGGAAGTGTTGAGGGCATCGGTTCACTGCCTGTCTGACACTTTGACCCAGCTGTGGAGGGGGAAACTGGGAGGCTTGGTGAAAGTAATGGGAGGGTCTTCTGATGACGAAGTGGATAATGGTGTGGTCTGTCTAGGTGAGCTTGTGACATGACTGTGCTTGACTTTGTCACTGGCCGTGAAAATGGGGTCATGCATGTGTCCTGTGTTGTGAGTGTGGCTGGTAACTAGTTGGGTGAGGCTGATATTGTTCATGCTTTTGAGGAGGATGGCAGTGTTGTGGTGGGAATGTAGGACTCTGAGGAAGAAGTAGCTCCTACATTACTTTACAACACTTTACACTACGCTGCTCTACGACACTATTCTACACCTCTCCACTCTACATCACTCCATTTTATGACACTCTATTCCACTCCACTCTTTGCAACTCCACTGTAATCCACTTTACTCCACTCTATGCCATTCTACGCTACACCACTCCATGCCACTCCACTCTATGGCACTGTACTCCATGCTACGACACTCCACTTTACTCAAATGCACTCCATGACGTTTTACTCACTGTAGGACACTTTAATCAACTTAATGTTATGCCACTCCATTCTATGACATTCCACGACACACCACTCTGTTCCACTCTACTCTTCCCACTCCACCCCACTTCACTCTAGTCCACTTCATTCTATCCCACTCCATGGCACTCCATGATACTTCACTCAATGACACTCCACTCGACGACAGTAAATGCCACAACACTCTATGCCCCTCCACTGTACTCCCCCTACTCTACGTCACTCCACTGTATGACACTCTGATCCCGAACACTCAACACCCCTCTATGCTAATCTATGCTACTTAACTCTAGGTCACTCAATTCCACTCTACACCACCCCACCCTATGACACGCTACACTACAACACTTTGTCACTCTACGTGACTCCACTCTATGCCAATTCACTCCAATCTATTCAATTCAAAGCTGATTTACTCAACTCTGTGCCCCTCCACTCTACGCCCCCCACTCTGCAACCCTCTACTCCGCAACCCTCCACTCCGCAACCCTCCATTCTATGATGCTCCACTCCATTACTTTCCACGCCTCTCTAATCCCCCTCAGCTCTAAACCCAGTCACACTATAGCCCTCCACTTTGCACCCTTTTACTCTATGCCCCTTTATGAGACTCCCCTCTGACACTCTATGCTCCTCCACTCTATGTGATTTTACTTTACTCCACTGTACATCCCTCCACTCTGTAGTCCTGCAATCATTGCTACTCTACACCACTGTACTCTACAACACTTTACTCCCCTCCACTCCACACCACTCCACTCTGCTTCAATCTATACCGCTCTACTCCTTTCTATACCACTCTCCACAACACTATTCCACTCTACTGCACTCTACACTACAACACTACATGACACTCCACTCTACTGCAATCTACCCTACTCCAAGACACTCCACTCCACTTTCCACTACTCCACGACACTCCACTGCACTCTACACTACTCTACTCCATGACACTCTACTGCACTCTACACTACTGCACTCCATGACACTCTACTGCACCCTACACTACTGCACTCCACAAAACTCTACTAACCTCTACACTACTCCACGGCACTCCACTCTACACTACTCTTCTCCACAACACTCCACAACACTCTACACTACTCCACGACACTCTACTGCACTCTACACTACTGCACTCCACGACACTCTACTGCACCCTACACTACTGCACTCCACAACAGTCTACTAACCTCTACACTACTCCATTCCACGACACTCCACTCTACACTACTCCACGGCACTCCACTCTACACTACTCTCCTCCACGACACTCCATGACACTCTACACTACTCCACGACACTCCACTCTACAACACTCCACTCTACACTACTCCACTCCACTCCACACTACTCCACTCCACTCCATGACACTCAACTCTATGTGATTTTACTTTACTCCACTCTACATCCCTCCACTCTGTAGTCCTGCAATCATTGCTACTCTACACCACTGTACTCTACAACACTTTACTCCCCTCCACGCCACACCACTCCACTCTACTTCAATCTATACCGCTCTACTACTTTCTATACCACTCTACTGCACTCTACACTACAACACTACATGACACTCCACTCCACTCTACTGCACTCTACCCTACTCCAAGACACTCCACTTTCCACTACTCCACGACACTCCACTGCACTCTACACTACTCCACGACACTCCACTCTACACTACTCCATGAGACTCCACTCTACACTACTTTATGATTCTCCACTCCACTCTACTGCACTCTACACTACTCCACTCAATGACACTCTACTGCACTCTACACTACTGCACTCCACGACACTCTACTGCACCCTACACTACTGCACTCCACAACACTCTACTAACCTCTACACTACTGCATGGCACCCCACTCTATACTACTCTCCTCCACGACAGTCCACGACACTACACTACTCCATGACACTCTACTGCACTCTACACTACTGCACCCCACGACACTCGACTGCACCTTACACTACTGCACTCCACAACACTCTACTAACCTCTACACTACTCCATTCCATGACACTCCACTCTACACTACTCCACAACACTCCACTCTACACTACTCCACGACACTCCACTCTATACTACTCCACTCCACTCCACTCTACACTACTCCACTCCACTCCACACTACTCCACTCAATGACACTCAACTCTACACTACTCCACGACACTCCACTCCACTCCACTCTACTCTACTCCACTCCACTCTGTATATAAGGAATAGTGGCAAGGTGTGGTCGATGCTTCAGGCAGTAACACTGGACACAAAGGAGGGCCCTCTGACTGTTGCACTTAATTTTGCGAGGCCTCACTTGGCCGTGGGAATTCCCCCCTTTGTGTCCAGTGTTACTGCCTGAAGCATCAACCACACAGTGCCACTATTCCTTATCTACAGAATCCAGCCCTACATTCAGAGGCCAGAATTGGCTCTACTACCTTGCCAAGCAGTGCCTGACCACGGTGTTCTGGAGCACGTTCTTGCAATTCAATACTTCCTTAATTAAGGACTCGTGCCTCTATTTAGGCGCTAGGCCGGACCAGGCCCCTTTTACACTTTACACTGCACCCAATATTTGTTTATTGCAGCCATACATCAGTATTGTGAGGGTACTCGCCCGATTGAGCCCTGATGAAGTTCTCCATGAGAGAGCCAAACGCATTGGCTAAGTTCAATGTTTCAATATCATAAGGAAATTAAGAATTGAAAATAAAGACTGTTTTTGAAAATCCACTATCAATCTCTAGACTTCATTATCCAGCGCACGCCCACCTTTTGCATTAATGAAAAATCTGACTGGGAACAGCAAGAGTGGTATGTTTTTAGCTATGAAAGTCTATTTCTGTATGGAATAGCACGTCTTACTTTTGGAACCAGCGATTTTCGTACACAAACCAAATAAGAAATGCATAACCGGGTTTGAAGATCCTCTAAACCTTATATTATTTAAATTGATTGGCTTTTCATTTAACAAACGTAGCCCTTCATCCATTGCCCTCAAGTGACCCTCATTTAGGGGTGAAAAATAATCATTCTTTTTCATGGCTGGACTGGCTATCGGGCGTTTTGGTGCTGGGGGCTGATTTCGTTGATGGCGACCTGTGCGTGCATTAAACCATTCGTTTTGCTTTGTTTATTTAGAAGCACACGCAGGTCCCCATCAACAAAATCAGCCCCCACCGCAGTGTAATCAGCTCCCAGCTTGGCAGCACACCAAAACGCCCGGTAGCTAGTCCGGCCCTGTTCTTTTTACTTGAAAAAATGACTGCATCATCACTAAACAATCATCTCAGAAATGCATTTTATTTAATATCCAGGCCCAGATTTACTAAAATATTGTCTCGGTTGCATCACTTATTTGGCGCAGTTGAGATGCAAAATCCATTGTGGACTTAAAAAGCTATGAAAATCCTGATATGCGTTGCCTTGTTAAAAACAAGTAAGGCAAGGCAGCACATAGAACACCCCTTTGTAAATGGTAGATGAACACGACTAATAGAAACCTACATACATACTTAGAAATCCTGGACAAGCTATTTAGAATGATTGACACTGCTAAGTTTGTCTCCTCCCAAATTCAGACCGGCACACACAATTAACGATCTTCTTGCTCCTCATAAGACAGCTTTGTCTGCCTCTTCTCTTTCCGCACCAGACTTTGCAACCAGCTTCTCATTAAAAATCACCCTCCGATAAACCCTAGCCTCACTACTAACTTCTCCTCGTTCCACACTTGGCAACTTTGCGTGTAAATCCATTGGACCGTCCTCCGATACTCAAATCTAGTAACTTTTTGCGAGCTTTTTACCCTTCAAATCCACAACCATTAAACTTCCTGTTCTAACCACTAAAGTACTACTGTGTCTGGCATCCCTGTTTCGCTCTCTCTCCTATTTGGTACCTACCCCTCATACTTTAAAACTGTGTTGGAGATACCTTTATAAAAAACAGCAAACCCGCATCCCAAACCAATGTTTCTACTGCCCTCCTTTTCCCAAAAATTAAATGTCTCGCCTTCAATCACGTTCAAGTCTTACATCCTGCTCCATGAGTTCCAGTCGGGATTGTGAGCCCTCCACTCCGCTGAAATTTCCCACATTCACTTAGCTAACTTCCTAAAATCAGCCTATTGCTACTTTCTCTGAGCTATCACACTCACCACATTTGACACCATTAACCACCTACCTTACTTGAACTACTAAGGCCCATAACATTATAGGCTCGACATTGAACTGGTTTTTCCACCTCTTTGGGTGGTATGTCTGTGCCGACTGGCAATCCAACAAATCATCTCACCCCCAACTACCAGCTGGTGTCCACCAAGGTTCTGACTTTGGTCCACTCCTTTTGTTGCTTTACACCACCTCCCTTAGTGATGTGATCTACTTGTTTGTGTTTGCTAAGAAATGTATGCAGACAAAACCAAATTTCCCCAACTTTTTCACCCCTTCTGAAGCCTCAGATATTAAACTGCCTTGAAGCAAGACATTTTCTGCATAAACCAGTCTTATGTAGGCAAACGATGGGAAATTGCGTACGTTGAAAAATGTGTTGCTAGTGTCTTTACATTTATACCCATGCCTACTACTGAAAGTGAGGTCAGGAAAGCCTAGGATAGATGTCCCCAGGCACATAATTATTGAAAGTAACCCAGGAAACTACTGCTCCTGGCACAAGGATAAGCGGAGCATTATCAGGTGCCTTGCAAGTATCCAACGTGCCACTCGGTTGAGACCCTCTGCTGGTCATTCTCCCAGGAGCACAGCAGCACATTAGAGATGAATGCTGAGAGAGAAATCGGAGTCTCATATTTTCTTTCTGAAAGGAACATGTCACTAAATATTGTTAATTTCTTATTTTACAAAACTGTACACCTTGTATCAAGAAACAATTCAATGAACATAAAATATTCGGAATATATCGGTTCCTCTAAAAATAGAAATATCACATTTTCAAGTTTACATTGATGTGTGTGAGAAGTTGGCCTGGTATATGATGCTCACTAGTTAAAGTGATCACCTTGTACCATGCCAAGCAACCCTTATGGTGTGGTTGTAAGTCAACCTTTTCGGACTAGCTGCCCTAGTGGTAGCGTAGGCTAAGCAGTCTTTGAGGCTAAACTCGTGAAGCGTGTTAAGCCAGCTGTTTTACCAAATGCAACCCCCTTTTATACCAATGAAAGGACACCACACAGATATATATTCAAAATATATATGTATTTATTTATCAAAGTAACCCCTAGTCTCTTTATGAGCACAGGAGCACAAATCGTCAAACAAGATTATCACAGAATACACAGAAGTTGCACTTTATATGGATAGGCCCTGGTGGCCACTCGAACCATATACTAAAATAGAGGTATAAGTACCACGAACAGAAAAGGGAAAAGGCCTAAGGCCTCTAGAATCGCTGGGCCTACAAGGAGCTAACGTCAGTTAGTGACCAGGAGGTCCACGGGTGGCGTGTGCAGAGCGAATAGTCACACGCGTGCTCCCATAGGTTTCAATGGGTGCGTAAAAAGTACAAAGTTACTGCAAAGGAGATCTTCCGGGTTAACTAGGAACTTAAGATTTGGAACACAGGCACTAGAGATGTATTACTACACTTGGGCACCGGAGTACCAGCTTTACCTCACCCACAGGAAGCAGGTGCATAGGCCTCAAAGTGCGTCGGGTTTCTTCTATCTGTTCCGTTGAGCCTGGGACAAAGATGCTGCAGGCGGTCGGTCCGGGAGAGATGCGGTGGATCCAAGGGTGGATCGGAGTTGCAGAAGACCTGAAAGCAGAGGGGACAGTGTTCACAGTCACTAGCCAGTGACCGGCGTGGCACCAGGTAGGTACCAGGCGATGTCGGGTGCAAACAGGTGATGAGGGGTAGCTTGTCTCCGCAGCCACGTGGTCCCTGAAGGTCGACGACGTCCAGGAGTCGGCTCACGAGCTGTCCCACGCAGGCTCTCACTGTCGGCGGTGTCGGCGACTTGGTCGAAGCAAACAAGCCTTGGCAAAAGCAATTGTTGTAGGCAAGGAGTTTAAGCTGATGGTTCTGACCAGCAAGGTCAGAGGAACTGCTCCTTTGGAGGGGAGCAAGGGCCAGTCTGGAGCAACCAGACCAGCGGTGTTTGTCGTAGATTTCGTCGCCAAGATGGCCACTAGCCAGCGGGCCAGCAACCGGTTAGGCGCGTCGAGTGGCAAAATGCAGAAGGGCCCCACGCAGATCGTGGAGATGCTGGAGGGCTCACCTTTGGTGCAGATGCTGCTCGAGGGTTGGGCTTCTCAGGACCCAAAGCACAACTTGGAGGGAGCCTCGGTTGTTGCACTGGTCAGCTTGTCGTAGTCGTTTCAAGATGGCTGGCTCCACGTGTCTCGGTGCCTCCACGGGTCTCCTCTTTGCAGGGACTGTGGATCGGGCGGTGAGAGGTCTGGAGGTCCAGGTCTTGTCAGTCTCTGGGCTCGGGCTCCGGCGGGAGGCGGCGGCAAAGCAGACGTTGATTCGCTGGATGGTGCTTGCGTTAGCAAGGTGGTCACTCCCTGACCACAGGGGAGATTGGCTTCAGTCCTCTGTGCGGCAGAGCGTCGAAGTTCCTGTCTTCTTCTTAGTTTCAAGTTGATTCCAGGATGTCTGAAGTCTCAGGACACAGCTCCTACCTTTATTCGGATTCTAGGGGCCGGACTACCTGCTAGGTCCCTCCCTATGGGTGGGACCAGGAAGGGGGGTGGTTACACCCCCAATCCTTTGTCCAGCTCGCCCCAGGCCCGGGACTGGTGTGCCCCAGGACCGGTTTGAACTGGCATATGCCCCGAGGCTCCTTGTGAGCCACAGGCATGTCTGGTTTCTTTCAAGCCCTACCTGACCAATACACAAAATCCTGTCTGGGGTGGTGCTCGCACCTCCCCTGGCAGGAAACCCTTTGTCCACACCTCCCAAGCTGGAAGGACTCCCAGCAGCAGGAGGGCAGACTTGTGTCTGTGGTGGCAGCATCCATTTTTTGGAGCTGAGGCTATGTCTGATTTTACCCGGGTTTCAGGTACTGTACATGTCGTGTCCCTCTAGAAGGGTGGAATGCTAACCCCGTCGCCAGAATTGGCGAGGGGTTAGTATTCCAATTCGTATGCCACCTTACTCGACATGTTTTGATAAAGCCAAACCAAAGATAGCATTTAACCGCGAGGTTCATAATGCACTTAAGAGTATATGGTATGACGATATCTGGAAACAGTAGAAGGAAGTTGTTCCGACCACTGCAGACAGGCTCAGCTCATGCCAGAGCACCATCTCACATGGAACCAAGCACTCTGCCTTCAGGATTGTTAAGGCCTGCCATAGGAGTGACTTATAGGTTACCAGGTGTCCCATTTAAGGTTAGGTATAGGTATACTACACCTAAGTAAGAGGTGATTACACCAACTTACCCCAGCTGAGTGATCAGCCAGTTGTGTCAAATCGTTAGGCCAAGCCTGGGGTGGCATAATACATGCTGCAGCCCTTGGCAGGCCTTGGGTACACCAATGCCCTGGGTACCTAGTGTACACTGGTACAGGGGCTGACAGGGTGATCCACTTCCAATTGGTTATGCACCTAGGGTGCATAGTTTTAATTTAGTAGAGAGAACAGCAGGCTGGGGGTCTGATTGGCAGGCCCACAGCCTCAATATGTCAAAAACCAGTGAAGCAAAAAGCAAAAATTTGGGGTGACCATAGGATAGCAGACCCTACTCTCCTACACAACCCCCCCCCCAAACGCTGGGACATTAAACTAGCCTTGACCAGTCTCGTCTTCATGTCCTAAGTGGAAGTACCTGGAGAGACCATCTGCATTCCCATGGTCAGTACCTGGCCGGTGCTCCACTGTAAAGTCCATCCCCTGTAGGGAAATGGACCACCTAAGCAGTTTGGGGTTTTCACCCTTCATCTGATTTAGCCACAAGAGGGGCTTATGGTCGGTCTGAATCTTGAAGTGAGTGCCAAACAAGTATGGCCTCAGCTTCTTCAGGGCCCACACCACAGCAAAGGCCTCCCTCTCAATAGCTGACCAATTCTTCTCTCTGGGGGTCAACCTTCTGCTAATAAAAGCAATGGGTTGGTCTTGACCATCTACATTAAGTTGTGACAGCACAGCTCCCACACCCAACTCAGAAGCATCTGTTTGGACAATAAACTCTTTGGAGTAGTCAGGACTTTTCAGGATAGGTGCAGAGCACATGGCCTCCTTCAGGTCATCAAATGCCTTTTGACAGCTTACTGTCCACTGAACCTTTTTGGGCATCTTCTTGGATGTCAGATCATTAAGAGGAGTCACAATGGACCCATAGTTCTTAACAAACTTCCTGTAGTACCCAGTCAAGCCCAAGAAAGCTTGAACTTGAGTCTGGGTGGTTGGAGGGGACCAGTCCTTGATGGATTGTATCTTACTCTCCAGTGGTTGAACTTGGCCTCCACCTACAAGGTGGCCCAAATATACAACCTTACTCTGCCCTATCTGGCACTTAGTAGCCTTGATAGTGAGGCCTGCCCTCTGCAGGGCCTCAAGAGCCTTCTTCAGGTGGATCAGGTGATCCTCCCAGGTGGAGCTAAAGACAGCAATGTCATCAAGATATGCTGCACAAAAGTCATCCAACCCAGTAAGGACTTGGTTCACCAGCCTTTGGAAGGTGGCAGGTGCATTCTTCAGACCAAAGGGCATCACCACAAACTGATAATGCCCACCTGGGGTTGAGAATGCTGTTTTGGCCTTAGACTCCTCAGCTAATCTGATTTGCCAATAGCCAGCTGTTAAGTCAAATGTGCTCAAAAACTTTGCAGAAGCTAGTTTGTCTATGAGCTCATCTGCCCTTGGAATAGGGTGTGCATCTGTCCTGGTGACAGCATTGAGTCCTCTGTAATCCACACAGAACCTCATCTCTCTCTTGCCATCTTTGGTGTGAGGTTTGGGGACCAGAACCACTGGGCTAGCCCAGGGGCTCTCTGAGGGTTCAATGACACCTAATTCCAGCATTTTATGTACCTCAGCCTTTATACAGTCCCTGACGTGGTCAGGTTGTCTGTAAAGTTTGTTCTTTACAGGCAGACTGTCACCAGTGTCCACAACATGGGTACACCAGTCAGTTTGACTAGGTATCAAGGAAAACATATGTGAAAATGATTGTAGAACCTGTCTACATTCAGTCTGCTGATGGGCAGTGAGGTTGCCTCCAAGGGTCACTCCTTCAACTGAGCCATCTTCAGGGTTCTGAGACAACAGGTCTGGGAGAGGGTCACTCTCTTCCTCCTGTCCCTCATCTGTAGCCATGAGCAAGCCCATGTCTGCCCTGTCAACATATGCTTTAAGCCTGTTAACATGGAGTACCCTGTGGGGACTCCTGGGAGTTCCTAGGTCCACCAAGTAGGTGACCTCTCCCTTCTTTTCCAGGATTGTATGGGGTCCAGACCATTTGTCTTGGAGTGCTGCTGGGGCCACTGGCTCCAACACCCATACCTTCTGTCCTGGCTGATACTCAACCAAGACAGCCTTTTGGTCATGCCAAGCTTTCTGTAAGGCCTGGCTTGCCTCAAGGTTTTTGGATGCCTTCTCCATATACTCAGCCATCCTGGAGCGGAGACCAAGTACATAGTCCACTATGTCTAGCTTAGGCTTTTTGAGAGGTAACTCCCATCCTTCCTTCACCAAACACAGTGGGCCTCTCACAGGGTGCCCAAACAACAATTCAAAGGGGCTGTAGCCAACTCCTTTTTGTGGGACCTCTCTGTAAGCAAACAGAAGGCAGGGTAGAAGGATGTCCCATCTTCGCCTGAGCTTTTCAGGTAATCCTTTGATCATACCCTTTAGGGTCTTGTTGAATCTCTCAACAAGCCCATTGCATTGTGGGTGATAAGGGGTGGTGAACTTGTAGTTGACACCACATTCCTTCCACATAGCTGTCAAGTACCCTGACATAAAGTTGGTACCTCTGTCAGATACTACCTCCTTAGGAAACCCCACTCTGGAGAATACTCCCAGCAGGGCCCTGGCCACAACAGGTGCTGTAGTGGTCCTAAGGGGAATTGCCTCTGGATACCTGGTGGCATGATCCACTACCACCAGTATAAATCTGTGCCCAGATGCAGTGGGAGGATCCATGGGACCCACTATGTCTATTTCCACTCTTTCAAAGGGGACCCCCACCACAGGTAGTGGTATTAGGGGGGCCTTTGTTGTGCCACCTGATTTGCCACTGGCTTGGCAGGTGACACAGGAGCGACAAAACTCCTTTGTATCTTCATTCATATGAGGCCAGTGAAAGTGAGGGACAAGCCTGTCCCAAGTCTTGTTCTGGCCTAAGTGTCCTGCTAAAGGAATATCATGGGCCAAGGTAAGAAGGAAGCCCCTAAATTGCAGAGGTATAACCAACCTCCTGGTTGCACCAGGCTTGGGGTCTCTAGCCTCTGAATAAAGGAACCCTTCATCCCAATACACTTTATGGGTACCTTGAGCATTCCCAGCAGCCTCAGCAGCAGCCAGCTGTCTGAGGGGTTCAAGAGAGGGACAGGATAACTGAGCCTGCCTCAAGTCAGCCCTTGAAGGTCCCCCTGTCCCCAGAAACTCAACCTGGTCAGGTTCAAGCTCTTCAGGGACAGTTCCTTCAGGGTCCTCTAGATCAGCTTCCTGGGAAGGCTGATCATCACTCTGAGGCAGGGGGGAAGGCACAGCCTTGACCCTCCTGTTCTTCTTCTTGGTAGGTGCTTGGTCCATTGTTCCAGGATCCAAGACCTGTGGTTCAGTGAGGCACTTTTTGGCCTGTGACCTGGTCACAGCAAGGACATGTGATGATATACCTAACATCTCTGCATGAGTCCTGTACTCCACTTCTGACCATAGAGAACTCTCTAGGTCATTGCCCAACAAACATTCTACTGGGAGGTCTGCACTAACCACAACCCTTTTGAGGCCAGTTACCCCTCCCCATGAGAAGTTAACAACTGCCACACTGTGTGAAGTAGTGGCATTGCTGGCATTGGTCACCAGGTAGTTCTCACCTGGTATGTACTGTCCAGGGTCCACAAAGCCTGGTGTCACCATAGTGACACTGGCACATGTGTCCCTGTAGGCTTGAGCCACTTTGTCATTAATTAAAGGAGTCTGTCTGTACTTGCCCAGGTTACTGGGGCTCACAGTCAGGGACAAATCAATGTCCCCATCACAGATCAAGACTGCCTGTGTCAGGGTTCTGTCTAAGTCAGAATCTCCTTCAGTTCCCATAGTGATTCCCACTACACCCTTTGTCTGGGGACCAACACTGCTAACAGTAGTACTGGGAGCAGGTGCCTTAGGGGCAACAGTGTTGGGGGCTCCACCCTTTTTGCAATCACTAGTCCAGTGAGTTGTATTTTTGCAATGATTGCACCAGGGTTTCTTTTGACCTTCTTTCTTCTTTTTGGACTGTTGTTGGGACCCACCCTCCTTAGCAGTAGTTTGGGGCCCTGTTGAAGACTTCTGGTCTTTAGATTTCTGATCTCCACCCTTTTGGTCTGTTTTCTTCTGATCACCCCCTTGGCCCTGGTTCTGGTTCTTTTGCTTAACCCTGGTTCTGACCCATTTGTCTGCCTTCTTTCCCAATTCTTGGGGAGAGGTCAGATCAGAGTCAACCAAGTGTTGATGCAGTTGCTGGTTTTGACAGTTATTTAAAATCTGTTCTCTCATCATCAAATTATACAATCCTGTAAAATCAGATACCTTACTTCCCAGCAACCAACCCTCCAAAGCCTTAGTGGCACATTCAATGTATTCAGACCAGTCCTGAGTCTGTGTCTTTTGGGTGTCTCTGAACATTAACCTGTACTGCTCAGTGGTTAAGCCTAACCCATCAACTAGAACACTCTTCAGGACTCTGTAGTTTCTGACATCCTCTTCTCTAACAGTGAGGAGTCTGTCTCTGCCTCTTCCCTCAAAGGAGAGCCAGAGGATTGCTGCCCACTGATCTTCAGGAACCTGCTGTACTTTGCAGGCTCTCTCAAGAGCAGTTATCCACTTGTGGATGTCATCCCCACTTTTGTAGGGGGGCACAACCTTAGACAGGTTTCTATTGTCGAAAACCCTATCTTTGTCCTTAGGGACTATGCTGCCACCAGTGGGTATAGACCCACTCTCTTTATGCTGTCTAGCCTTGCTAAGTTTCTCTTCCATCAGGGCTACTTCTAGCTCCTGCTTCCTGATCCTCAGCTGGGCCTCTTGCATCTTGGCCTCATGTTCCCTCCTCTGAGGGGTGGTCATCCTTCTCCTGGAGTGACCTTGAGAGCCTCTAGAGCCATGGGAAGCATTGGAGTCACCTGAGCGATTCCTTTGCCTTCCCAGCCCTGTGTTAAGTCCACTGGGGAGATCCAGTGGGTTGAACCCACTGTCAGTCCCCAATAGCCTTGGTTTAGCTGGGCCAAGTATAACACTTGGCACTGGGCTAGTTCTCCCTTCATCCTCACTACTGTCAGTATCCTTTTCACTCTCATCCTCTGTGGTAGGCATCCCATCTAAGGGGTGACTATTGGGAAGGGGTACTTCAGTGGCATCTTCAGAAGGGGGGCCTCCTGTTCCTGTCCCTAAGGGGGCTAACTGGGAAGCTTTCTTGAGTGCTCTCTGATTCTCATCATTCTGTAAGAGCTCTCTGAGCTCAGCAGAGTTTGGGTTCTTGGGCTGTTTAAGGCCTCTAAGAGTTGCCAAATGCCTGAGCTCATTCTGATTAAGGGTAGCAAAGCTGGTTGGTGCCCTCTGGGGGTCACTCTCAACAGAGATGGGTACAGTGGACCCCTCTGCCCCGGCCATTGCTCTTAAGTGTGGGTGGATGTGTTGCAATCTACCTACACTTGGGTTTACCTACTAAACCTATCTAGTAGTTGTAGTCAGGGTGTGCTACTCCCTTTGCTCTACAACAACTAAGTTCAGTAGAACTTAAGTATATCTAATCTTGTTTTATATGTACCTACAGGTACCTATGTGATCTTTCAATTGGTAACCAAGAGATTACAATGGTAAAACACAGCAAGCTCAAATCCAACCGCTGCTCACCAATGTGAGAAGTTGGCCTGGTATATGATGCTCACTAGTTAAAGTGATCACCTTGTACCATGCCAAGCAACCCTTATGGTGTGGTTGTAAGTCAACCTTTTCGGACTAGCTGCCCTAGTGGTAGCGTAGGCTAAGCAGTCTTTGAGGCTAAACTCGTGAAGCGTGTTAAGCCAGCTGTTTTACCAAATGCAACCCCCTTTTATACCAATGAAAGGACACCACACAGATATATATTCAAAATATATATGTATTTATTTCTCAAAGTAACCCCTAGTCTCTTTATGAGCACAGGAGCACAAATCGTCAAACAAGATTATCACAGAATACACAGAAGTTGCACTTTATATGGATAGGCCCTGGTGGCCACTCGAACCATATACTAAAATAGTGGTATAAGTACCACGAACAGAAAAGGGAAAAGGCCTAAGGCCTCTAGAATCGCTGGGCCTACAAGGAGCTAACGTCAGTTAGTGACCAGGAGGTCCACGGGTGGCGTGTGCAGAGCAAATAGTCACACGCGTGCTCCCATAGGTTTCAATGGGTGCGTAAAAAGTACAAAGTTACTGCAAAGGAGATCTTCCGGGTTGACTAGGAACTTAAGATTTGGAACACAGGCACTAGAGATGTATTACTACACATGGGCACCGGAGTACCAGCTTTACCTCACCCACAGGAAGCGGGTGCATAGGCCTCAAAGTGCGTCGGGTTTCTTCTATCTGTTCCGTTGAGCCTGGGACAAAGATGCTGCAGGCGGTCGGTCCGGGAGAGATGCGGTGGATCCAAGGGTGGATCGGAGTTGCAGAAGACCTGAAAGCAGAGGGGACAGTGTTCACAGTCACTAGCCAGTGACCGGTCGTGGCACCAGGTAGGTACCAGGCGATGTCGGGTGCAAACAGGTGATGAGGGGTAGCTTGTCTCCGCAGCCACGTGGTCCCTGAAGGTCGACGACGTCCAGGAGTCGGCTCACGAGCTGTCCCACGCAGGCTCTCGCTGTCGGCGGTGTCGGCGACTTGGTCGAAGCAAACAAGCCTTGGCGAAAGCAATTGTAGGAGGATTCGGAAGTCAGCTGTTGGTTCTGACCAGCAAGGTCAGAGGGATTGCTCCTTTGGAGAGGAGCAAGGGCCAGTCTGGAGCAACCAGACCAGCGGTGTTTTTCGTAGAGTTCGTCGCCAAGATGGCCACTAGCCAGCGGGCCAGCAACCGGTTAGGCGCGTCGAGTGGCAAAATGCAGAAGGGCCCCACGCAGATCGTGGAGATGCTGGAGGGCTCACCTTTGGTGCAAATGCTGCTCGAGAGTTGGGCTTCTCAGATCCCAAAGCACAACTTGGAGGGAGCCTCGGTTGTTGCACTTGTCAGCTTGTCGTAGTCGATCCAAGATGGCTGGCTCCACGTGTCTCGGTGCCTCCACGGGTCTCCTCTTTGCAGGGACTGTGGATCGGGCGGTGAGAGGTCTGGAGGTCCAGGTCTTGTCAGTCTCTGGGCTCGGGCTCCGGCGGGAGGCGGCGGCAAAGCAGACGTTGATTCGCTGGATGGTGCTTGCGTTAGCAAGGTGGTCACTCCCTGACCACAGGGGAGATTGGCTTCAGTCCTCTGTGCGGCAGAGCGTCGAAGTTCCCGTCTTCTTCTTAGTTTCAAGTTGATTCCAGGATGTCTAAAGTCTTAGGACACAGCTCCTACCTTTATTCGGATTCTAGGGGCCGGACTACCTGCTAGGTCCCTCCCTATGGGTGGGACCAGGAAGGGGGGTGGTTACACCCCCAATCCTTTGTCCAGCTCGCCCCAGGCCCGGGACTGGTGTGCCCCAGGACCGGTTTGAACTGGCATATGCCCCGAGGCTCCTTGTGAGCCACAGGCATGTCTGGTTTCTTTCAAGCCCTACCTGACCAATACACAAAATCCTGTCTGGGGTGGTGCTCGCACCTCCCCTGGCAGGAAACCCTTTGTCCACACCTCCCAAGCTGGAAGGACTCCCAGCAGCAGGAGGGCAGACTTGTGTCTGTGGTGGCAGCATCCATTTTGTGGAGCTGAGGCTATGTCTGATTTTACCCGGGTTTCAGGTACTGTACATGTCGTGTCCCTCTAGAAGGGTGGAATGCTAACCCCGTCGCCAGAATTGGCGAGGGGTTAGTATTCCAATTCGTATGACACCTTACTCGACATGTTTTGATAAAGCCAAACCAAAGATAGCATTTAACCGCGAGGTTCATAATGCACTTAAGAGTATATGGTATGACGATATCTGGAAACAGTAGAAGGAAGTTGTTCCGACCACTGCAGACAGGCTCAGCTCATGCCAGAGCACCATCTCACATGGAACCAAGCACTCTGCCTTCAGGATTGTTAAGGCCTGCCATAGGAGTGACTTATAGGTTACCCGGTGTCCCATTTAAGGTTAGGTATAGGTATACTACACCTAAGTAAGAGGTGATTACACCAACTTACCCCAGCTGAGTGATCAGCCAGTTGTGTCAAATCGTTAGGCCAAGCCTGGGGTGGCATAATACATGCTGCAGCCCTTGGCAGGCCTTGGGTACACCAATGCCCTGGGTACCTAGTGTACACTGGTACAGGGGCTGACAGGGTGATCCACTTCCAATTGGTTATGCACCTAGGGTGCATAGTTTTAATTTAGTAGAGAGAACAGCAGGCTGGGGGTCTGATTGGCAGGCCCACAGCCTCAATATGTCAAAAACCAGTGAAGCAAAAAGCAAAAATTTGGGGTGACCATAGGATAGCAGACCCTACTCTCCTACACCTGCCATAGGAGTGACTTATAGGTTACCAGGTGTCCCATTTAAGGTTAGGTATAGGTATACTACACCTAAGTAAGAGGTGATTACACCAACTTACCCCAGCTGAGTGATCAGCCAGTTGTGTCAAATCGTTAGGCCAAGCCTGGGGTGGCATAATACATGCTGCAGCCCTTGGCAGGCCTTGGGTACACCAATGCCCTGGGTACCTAGTGTACACTGGTACAGGGGCTGACAGGGTGATCCACTTCCAATTGGTTATGCACCTAGGGTGCATAGTTTTAATTTAGTAGAGAGAACAGCAGGCTGGGGGTCTGATTGGCAGGCCCACAGCCTCAATATGTCAAAAACCAGTGAAGCAAAAAGCAAAAATTTGGGGTGACCATAGGATAGCAGACCCTACTCTCCTACAATGTGTTTCTACTAAGTATGTAAAGATTATAGGATGTAACATAGAAAGCTTTTTTCTCGGTTTTTCATCTGAAGGAAGTGAAGCATATACTTTAAGGGGCATCAAAGAGCTGTGTTCTAGGCAGCTTCTGGCATTTTCCTATTATAGTACATACACCATAGCTGAAACCAGATTTTGATGTGAGGGATAAATTGAAGGATAGCTGTCCGGTGTGAGAATTAGATTTTTGATGCTTGTAAATCTGAAATATAGCTGTGTTCCATGAAATACAAGCACTCAAAGCTATATGTAACAAGAAGGGAATCCCTCTGTTCCTATGTCTGAGCCTGTAATTTGTACTCTGTAATACCTGAGCCTGTATGAATATTTGTCACCTGAGATGTGGTTGAGACAAGAGTCAATTGATCTTTGTACCCTTTGGATTACTTTGACTTTGTAAGGCCTCTGAAAAGTGCATATGTGGGGTAGTGGTTTAGGATGGGATTAGTATGTGCCTGGGGCCCTCACATGGTACTTTCTAGTTTGTGCCCTAAGGATTTGTTATGTGTCTGGAATACATGTGGCATGGTCACTCAGGTACATCAGTGAATTGTAGAAGTTTTCAAACTTTGATTTGCCTTGTTATATGCAATACATAATCAGCACAAGTTTCAAAATAATTCCTCGCCTGCATCGACCATTTATAATAGCACTTATTGATCTTACTCTGCTAATAATGCCTAAAAACAAGTGTGTCCTTGTGTAAAGTAACTAATGCTCATGTAAAGAGCTCTAGTACCTTCGGGTTAAGTTTGCGCTCCATACTCACTGACTCCCCTAAGAGAACGTGTGCCGATAACTTTTGAATACTTTAATGCGGTCATGTGAAAACAGAGAAATACCCACTAGGATGATGCTCCGTTTATTCTGTTCAGAAGCAGAACACAGCTGAAGAGTGTAAGGGGTCAAGGAGTTGATCGTCTCCATACAGTCAAAGGTGATGGTGTTCCCTTCAACCTGAGGCCGTGGGAGGAGGGGATGGCTGCCTATTCATTTTGAGTTGAGCAATTAAGGCACCTTGAGCGAGCTGCTCCTAAGCTTTCACATGCAAATTGACCTTGGCCTCGCAGGGTGTTTTTAACTTCCCAGGCTGGTTTCACTTTATTCCTGAGAATGGACCAGGAGGGTGGAGTGTTAGACGATTTTCACTTTATATGCAGAAACCCAATTCGAAATAAGGCTTGGATATTCCTACTGAAGCTTTAATGAGATGAGAAAGACCGTTTTATGTGTTCCTGAAATTGCACTTTTAAACGCTGTTTAAACTGTACTAACACAAAACAAAAGAAAAACGCTTTCAGCTTTTTAATGCTTTTACAGCTACAAATGAAAATGTGCTTTAATCACATTTTAGACTGCTTCTCATTTCACTTGGGCTGAGCATTCAGACACGGAATGAAATAAACGGCAGCTTAGTTTGCCGAACATTTTGGCGCAGCAAATACATGGTTAATGTAACCATCCGAAACTCCTCAAACTTTCAATTGATATAAATAAGAAATAATGCAATGTGACCCACATGCTTCTATTTTTTTGTGGTTTATAAACATATTTATTTCTATCAGACTTTCATATTAAATAGTGAATCAGTTAAGTGTTAGAATCCAATTAATTGTTCATATCAATGCTTTTCAAAGAAAATAGCCACCAAACAAAATAAAAGTATATAAGTAGTTTAATTTGCTTCTAAAAAAAGGAAAAAAGGTTACATACAATTAAAAAGGTCATTGCATTCAGGCATTATGGTTTTCTGATCGGTATGCTTCTTTAAAATCACTATCCTCTGTGTTGCTAGATAGGATACAATTACTGCAGTGTGTTTAATATGCTAAGTGTGTTTAAGGCTGCAGTGCCACCTCCTGTCTACAGGGGCAGAGCTGAGCAAAAAAATAAACACACTTGGTGAAACACAGGTCCCCACAAGGCAGTTTTTTAAAAAGTTGTAAAAATTGGCACAGATGCTTTTGAAGTCATTTCCAATCATTTAGAAGACTTTACCTTGTGGGGACTTGGGTTCAAGTCCCCACAGTGCAATCAAGTCCCCACAGCGTGAGTGTGTTATCATACTCAAGTCCCCACAAGGATAGTAACACAAACCCACACACACAACCACACACACACACACACAACCACACACACAACCACACACACAACCACACACACAACCACACACACAACCACACACACAACCACACACACACACACAACCACACACACACACACAACCACACACACAACCACACACACAACACACACCACACACACAACACACACACACACAACCACATAACCACACAGCCACACACACACAACCACACAACCACACAGCCACACACAACCACACACACACACACAACCACACACACACACATAACCACACACAACCACACACACCACCCACACACCACACACACAACCACACACAACCACACACACACAACCACACACACACAACCACACACAACCACACACACAACCACACACAACCACACACACACACAACCACACACAACCACACACACACAGAACCACACACAACCACACCACACACACACAACCACACACACACAACCACACACAACCACACACACACACAACCACACACAACCACACACACACACACAGAAACCACACACAACCACACCACACACACAA
>NW_028187325.1:0-117000 GCF_964204655.1 Triturus cristatus
GCATGGGACCCACGTCTGGGCATATTCTTCTCACTTGGGGTGACAAATGCAAAAACAACAGTTGATGGACAGCATGCAGAACAATGTCATACATTCACCCCAGTACAGAGATCTGGGCCTAAATCCATTGTTTTTTTGCTCACCATGCTGCTCCAGTTTGAACCCAGCCATATGCAAATCAGTCTTGACCCTGTGCCTCATGGGAACAGTCCTGCCCAAACTGCCAAGCCAGGTCCTCCCTGGACTGGAAACAAGCATCCTAGGACCGGAAGAGGGGTTTCACCCCTCTTCAGCCAGGATAGCTTGATTCCAGTGGCATGGAGAGCACGGGACCCACGTCTGGGCATACCCTTCCCACTTGGGGTGACAAATGCAAAAACAACAGTTGATGGACAGAATGCAGAACAATGTCATACATTCACCCCAGTACAGAGATCTGAGCCTAAATCCATCGTTTTTTTGCTCACCATGCCGTTCCAGTTTGAACCCAGCCATATGCAAATCAGTCTTGACCCTGTGCCTCATGTGAACGGTCCAGCCCGAACGGCCAAGCCAGGTCCTCCCTGGACTGGAAACAAGCATCCTAGGACCGGTTTCGGGGTTTCACCCCTCTTCAGCCAGGATAGCTTGTTTCCAGTGGCATGGAGAGCACGGGACCCACGTCTGGGCATACCCTTCCCACTTGGGGTGACAAATGCAAAAACAACAGTTGATGGACAGAATGCAGAACAATGTCATACATTCACCCCAGTACAGAGATCTGGGCCTAAATCCATCGTTTTTTTGCTCACCATGCCGTTCCAGTTTGAACCCAGCCATATGCAAATCAGTCTTGACCCTGTGCCTCATGGGAACAGTCCAGCCCGAACTGCCAAGCCAGGTCCTCCCTAGACTGGAAACAAGCATCCTAGGACCGGTTTCGGGGTTTCACCCCTCTTCAGCCAGGATAGCTTGATGCCAGTGGCATGGAGAGCACGGGACCCACGTCTGGGCATACCCTTCCCACTTGGGGTGACAAATGCAAAAACAACAGTTGAAGGAGAGAATGCAGAACAATGTCATACATTCACCCCAGTACAGAGATCTGGGCCTAAATCCATCGTTTTTTTGCTCACCATGCCGTTCCAGTTTGAACCCAGCCATAGGCAAATCAGTCTTGACCCTGTGCCTCATGGGAACAGTCCAGCCCGAACTGCCAAGCCAGGTCCTCCCTGGACTGGAAACAAGCATCCTAGGACCGGTTTCGGGGTTTCACCCCTCTTCAGCCAGGATAGCTTGATGCCAGTGGCATGGAGAGCACGGGACCCACGTCTGGGCATACCCTTCCCACTTGGGGTGACAAATGCAAAAACAACAGTTGAAGGAGAGAATGCAGAACAATGTCATACATTCACCCCAGTACAGAGATGTGGGCCTCAATCCATAGTTTTTTTGCTCACCATGCCGTTCCAGTTTGAACCCAGCCATATGCAAATCAGTCTTGACCCTGTGCCTCATGGGAACAATCTAGCCCGAACTGCCAAGCCAGGACCTCCCTGGACTGGAAACAAGCATCCTAGGACCGGTTTCGGGGTTTCACCCCTCTTCAGCCAGGATAGCTTGATTCCAGTGGCATGGAGAGCACGGAACCCACATCTGGGCATACCCTTCCCACTTGGGGTGACAAATGCAAAAACAACAGTTGATGGACAGAATGCAGAACAATGTCATACATTCACCCCAGTACAGAGATCTGAGCCTAAATCCATCGTTTTTTTGCTCACCATGCCGTTCCAGTTTGAACCCAGCCATATGCAAATCAGTCTTGACCCTGTGCCTCATGGGAACAGTCCAGCCCGAACTGCCAAGCCAGGTCCTCCCTGGACTGGAAACAAGCATCCTAGGACCGGTTTCGGGGTTTCACCCCTCTTCAGCCAGGATAGCTTGACTCCAGTGGCATGGAGAGCACGGGACCCACGTCTGGGCATACCCTTCCCACTTGGGGTGACAAATGCAAAAACAACAGTTGATGGACAGAATGCAGAACAATGTCATACATTCACCCCAGTACAGAGATCTGGGCCTAAATCCATCGTTTTTTTGCTCACCATGCCGTTCCAGTTTGAACCCAGCCATATGCAAATCAGTCTTGACCCTGTGCCTCATGGGAACAGTCCAGCCCGAACTGCCAAGCCACGTCCTCCCTGGACTGGAAACAAGCATCCTAGGACCGATTTCGGGGTTTCACCCCTCTTCAGCCAGGATAGCTTGATTACAGTGGCATGGAGAGCATGGGACCCACGTCTGGGCATATTCTTTTCACTTGGGGTGACAAATGCAAAAACAACAGTTGATGGACAGCATGCAGAACAATGTCATACATTCACCCCAGTACAGAGATCTGGGCCTAAATCCATTGTTTTTTTGCTCACCATGCTGCTCCAGTTTGAACCCAGCCATATCCAAATCAGTCTTGACCCTGTGCCTCATGGGAACAGTCCAGCCCAAACTGCCAAGCCAGGTCCTCCCTGGACTGGAAACAAGCATCCTAGGACCGGTTTCGGGGTTTCACCCCTCTTCAGCCAGGATAGCTTGATTCCAGTGGCATGGAGAGCACGGGACCCACGTCTGAGCATACCCTTCCCACTTGGGGTGACAAATGCAAAAACAACAGTTGATGGACAGAATGCAGAACAATGTCATACATTCACCCCAGTACAGAGATCTGAGCCTAAATCCATCGTTTTTTTGCTCACCATGCCGTTCCAGTTTGAACCCAGCCATATGCAAATCAGTCTTGACCCTGTGCCTCATGTGAACAGTCCAGCCCGAATGGCCAAGCCAGGTCCTCCCTGGACTGGAAACAAGCATCCTAGGACCGGTTTCGGGGTTTCACCCCTCTTCAGCCAGGATAGCTTGATTCCAGTGGCATGGAGAGCACGGGACCCACGTCTGGGCACACCCTTCCCACTTGGGGTGACAAATGCAAAAACAACAGTTGATGGAGAGAATGCAGAACAATGTCATACATTCACCCCAGTACAGAGATCTGGGCCTAAATCCATAGTTTTTTTGCTCACCATGCCGTTCCAGTTTGAACCCAGCCATATGCAAATCAGTCTTGACCCTGTGCCTCATGTGAACAGTCCAGCCCGAACTGCCAAGCCAGGTCCTCCCTGGACTGGAAACAAGCATCCTAGGACCGGTTTCGGGGTTTCACCCCTCTTCAGCCAGGATAGCTTGATTCCAGTGGCATGGAGAGCACGGGACCCACTTCTGGGCATACCCTTCCCACTTGGGGTGACAAATGCAAAAACAACAGTTGATGGAGAGAATGCAGAACAATGTCATACATTCACCCCAGTACAGAGATCTGGGCCTAAATCCATCGTTTTTTTGCTCACCATGCCGTTCCAGTTTGAACCCAGCCATATGCAAATCAGTCTTGACCCTGTGCCTCATGGGAACAGTCCAGCCCGAATTGCCAAGCCAGGTCCTCCCTGGACTGGAAACAAGCATCCTAGGACCGGTTTCCGGGTTTCACCCCTCTTCAGCCAGGATAGCTTGATACCAGTGGCATGGAGAGCACGGGACCCACGTCTGGGCATACCCTTCCCACTTGGGGTGACAAATGCAAAAACAAAAGTTGAAGGAGAGAATGCAGAACAATGTCATACATTCACCCCAGTACAGAGATGTGGGCCTCAATCCATAGTTTTTTTGCTCACCATGCCGTTCCAGTTTGAACCCAGCCATATGCAAATCAGTCTTGACCCTGTGCCTCATGGGAATAATGTAGCCCGAACTGCCAAGCCAGGTCCTCCCTGGACTGGAAACAAGCATCCTAGGACCGATTTCGGGGTTTCACCCCTCTTCAGCCAGGATAGCTTGATTACAGTTGCATGGAGAGCATGGGACCCACGTCTGGGCATATTCTTCTCACTTGGGGTGACAAATGCAAAAACAACAGTTGATGGACAGCATGCAGAACAATGTCATACATTCACCCCAGTACAGAGATCTGGGCCTAAATCCATTGTTTTTTTGCTCACCATGCCGCTCCAGTTTGAACCCAGCCATATGCAAATCAGTCTTGACCCTGTGCCTCATGGGAACAGTCCAGCCCGAACTGCCAAGCCAGGTCCTCCCTGGACTGGAAACAAGCATCCTAGGACCGGTTTCGGGGTTTCACCCCTCTTCAGCCAGGATAGCTTGATTCCAGTGGCATGGAGAGCACGGGACCCACGTCTGGGCATACCCTTCCCACTTGGGGTGACAAATGCAAAAACAACAGTTGATGGACAGAATGCAGAACAATGTCATACATTCACCCCAGTACAGAGATCTGAGCCTAAATCCATCGTTTTTTTGCTCACCATGCCGTTCCAGTTTGAACCCAGCCATATGCAAATCAGTCTTGACCCTGTGCCTCATGTGAACAGTCCAGCCCGAACTGCCAAGCCAGGTCCTCCCTGGACTGGAAACGAGCATCCTAGGACCGGTTTCGGGGTTTCACCCCTCTTCAGCCAGGATAGCTTGATTCCAGTGGCATGGAGAGCACGGGACCCACGTCTGGGCATACCCTTCCCACTTGGGGTGACAAATGCAAAAACAACAGTTGATGGACAGAATGCAGAACAATGTCATACATTCACCCCAGTACAGAGATCTGGGCCTAAATCCATCGTTTTTTTGCTCACCATGCCGTTCCAGTTTGAACCCAGCCATATGCAAATCAGTCTTGACCCTGTGCCTCATGTGAACAGTCCAGCCCGAACTGCCAAGCCAGGACCTCCCTGGACTGGAAACAAGCATCCTAGGACCGGTTTCGGGGTTTCACCCCTCTTCAGCCAGGATAGCTTGATTCCAGTGCCATGGAGAGCACGGGACCCACGTCTGGGCATACCCTTCCCACTTGGGGTGACAAATGCAAAAACAACAGTTGATGGACAGAATGCAGAACAATGTCATACATTTACCCCAGTACAGAGATCTGGGCCTAAATCCATCGTTTTTTTGCTCACCATGCCGTTCCAGTTTGAACCCAGCCACATGCAAATCAGTCTTGACCCTGTGCCTCATGGGAACAGTCCAGCCCGAACTGCCAAGCCACGTCCTCCCTGGACTGGAAACAAGCATCCTAGGACCGATTTCGGGGTTTCACCCCTCTTCAGCCAGGATAGCTTGATTACAGTGGCATGGAGAGCATGGGACCCACGTCTGGGCATACCCTTCCCACTTGGGGTGACAAATGCAAAAACAACAGTTGATGGAGAGAATGCAGAACAATGTCATACACTTACCCCAGTACAGAGATCTGGGCCTAAATCCATCGTTTTTTTGCTCACCATGCCGTTCCAGTTTGAACCCAGCCATATGCAAATCAGTCTTGACCCTGTGCCTCATGGGAACAGTCCAGCCCGAACTGCCAAGCCAGGTCCTCCCTGGACAGGAAACAAGCATCTTAGGACCGGTTTCGGGGTTTCACCCCTCTTCAGCCAGGATAGCTTTATTCCAGTGGCATGGAGAGCACAGGACCCACATCTGGGCATACCCTTCCCACTTGGGGTGACAAATGCAAAAACAACAGTTGATGGACAGAATGCAGAACAATGTCATACATTCACCCCAGTACAGAGATCTGAGCCTAAATCCATAGTTTTTTTGCTCACCATGCCGTTCCAGTTTGAACCCAGCCATATGCAAATCAGTCTTGACCCTGTGCCTCATGTGAACAGTCCAGCCGGAACTGCCAAGCCAGGACCTCCCTGGACTGGAAACAAGCATCCTAGGACCGGTTTCGGGGTTTCACCCCTCTTCAGCCAGTATAGCTTGATTCCAGTGGCATGGAGAGCACGGGACCCACGTCTGGGCATACCCTTCCCACTTGGGGTGACAAATGCAAAAACAACAGTTGATGGACAGAATGCAGAACAATGTCATACATTCACCCCAGTACAGAGATCTGAGCCTAAATCCATCGTTTTTTTGCTCACCATGCCGTTCCTGTTTGAACCCAGCCATATGCAAATCAGTCTTGACCCTGTGCCTCATGGGAACAGTCCAGCCCGAACTGCCAAGCCACGTCCTCCCTGGACTGGAAACAAGCATCCTAGGACCGATTTCGGGGTTTCACCCCTCTTCAGCCAGGATAGCTTGATTACAGTGGCATGGAGAGCAGGGGACCCACGTCTGGGCATATTCTTCTCACTTGGGGTGACAAATGCAAAAACAACAGTTGATGGACAGCATGCAGAACAATGTCATACATTCACCCCAGTACAGAGATCTGGGCCTAAACCCATTGTTTTTTTGCTCACCATGCTGCTCCAGTTTGAACCCAGCCATATGCAAATCAGTCTTGACCCTGTGCCTCATGGGAACAGTCCAGCCCAAACTGCCAAGCCAGGTCCTCCCTGGACTGGAAACAACCATCCTAGGACCAGTTTCCGGGTTTCACCCCTCTTCAGCCAGGATAGCTTGATTCCAGTGGCATGGAGAGCACGGGACCCACGTCTGGGCATACCCTTCCCACTTGGGGTGACAAATGCAAAAACAACAGTTGATGGACAGAATGCAGAACAATGTCATACATTCACCCCAGTACAGAGATCTGAGCCTAAATCCATCGTTTATTTGCTCACCATGCCGTTCCAGTTTGAACCCAGCCATATGCAAATCAGTCTTGACCCTGTGCCTCCTGTGAACAGTCCAGCCCGAACGGCCAAGCCAGGTCCTCCCTGGACTGGAAACAAGCATCCTAGGACCGGTTTCGGGGTTTCACCCCTCTTCAGCCAGGATAGCTTGATTCCAGTGGCATGGAGAGCACGGGACCCACGTCTGGGCATACCCTTCCCACTTTGGGTGACAAATGCAAAAACAACAGTTGATGGACAGAATGCAGAACAATGTCATACATTCACCCCAGTACAGAGATCTGGGCCTAAATCCATTGTTTTTTTGCTCACCATGCCGTTCCAGTTTGAACCCAGCCATATGCAAATCAGTCTTGACCCTGTGCCTCATGGGAACAGTCCAGCCCGAACTGCCAAGCCACGTCCTCCCTGGACTGGAAACAAGCATCCTAGGACCGATTTCGGGGTTTCACCCCTCTTCAGCCAGGATAGCTTGATTACAGTGGCATGGAGAGCATGGGACCCACGTCTGGGCATATTCTTCTCACTTGGGGTGACAAATGCAAAAACAACAGTTGATGGACAGCATGCAGAACAATGTCATACATTCACCCCAGTACAGAGATCTGGGCCTAAATCCATTGTTTTTTTGCTCACCATGCTGCTCCAGTTTGAACCCAGCCATATGCAAATCAGTCTTGACCCTGTGCCTCATGGGAACAGTCCAGCCCAAACTGCCAAGCCAGGTCCTCCCTGGACTGGAAACAAGCATCCTAGGACCGGTTTCGGGGTTTCACCCCTCTTCAGCCAGGATAGCTTGATTCCAGTGGCATGGAGAGCACGGGACCCACGTCTGGCCATACCCTTCCCACTTGGGGTGACAAATGCAAAAACAACAGTTGATGGACAGAATGCAGAACAATGTCATACATTCACCCCAGTACAGAGATCTGAGCCTAAATCCATCGTTTTTTTGCTCACCATGCCGTTCCAGTTTGAACCCAGCCATATGCAAATCAGTCTTGACCCTGTGCCTCATGTGAACAGTCCAGCCCGAACGGCCAAGCCAGGTCCTCCCTGGACTGGAAACAAGCATCCTAGGACCGGTTTCGGGGTTTCACCCCTCTTCAGCCAGGATAGCTTGATTCCAGTGGCCTGGAGAGCACGGGACCCACGTCTGGGCATACCCTTCCCACTTGGGGTGACAAATGCAAAAACAACAGTTGATGGACAGAATGCAGAACAATGTCATACATTCACCCCAGTACAGAGATCTGGGCCTAAATCCATTGTTTTTTTGCTCACCATGCCGTTCCAGTTTGAACCCAGCCATATGCAAATCAGTCTTGACCCTGTGCCTCATGGGAACAGTCCAGCCCGAACTGCCAAGCCAGGTCCTCCCTGGACTGGAAACAAGCATCCTAGGACCGGTTTCGGGGTTTCACCCCTCTTCAGCCAGGATAGCTTGATTCCAGTGGCATGGAGAGCACGGGACCCACGTCTGGGCACACCCTTCCCACTTGGGGTGACAAATGCAAAAACAGCAGTTGATGGAGAGAATGCAGAACAATGTCATACATTCACCCCAGTACAGAGATCTGGGCCTAAATCCATCGTTTTTTTGCTCACCATGCCGTTCCAGTTTGAACCCAGCCATATGCAAATCAGTCTTGACCCTGTGCCTCATGGGAACAGTCCAGCCCGAACTGCCAAGCCAGGTCCTCCCTGGACTGGAAACAAGCATCCTAGGACCGGTTTCGGGGCTTCACCCCTCTTCAGCCAGGATAGCTTGATTCCAGTGGCATGGAGAGCACGGGACCCACGTCTGGGCATACCCTTCCCACTTGGGGTGACGAATGCAAAAACAACAGTTGATGGAGAGAATGCAGAACAATGTCATACATTCACCCCAGTACAGAGATCTGGGCCTAAATCCATAGTTTTTTTGCTCACCATGCCGTTCCAGTTTGAACCCAGCCATATGCAAATCAGTCTTGACCCTGTGCCTCATGTGAACAGTCCAGCCCGAACTGATAAGCCAGGTCCTCCCTGGACTGGAAACAAGCATCCTAGGACCGGTTTCGGGGTTTCACCCCTCTTCAGCCAGGATAGCTTGATTCCAGTGGCATGGAGAGCACGGGACCCACTTCTGGGCATACCCTTCCCACTTGGGGTGACAAATGCAAAAACAACAGTTGATGGAGAGAATGCAGAACAATGTCAAACATTCACCCCAGTACAGAGATCTGGGCCTAAATCCATTGTTTTTTTGCTCACCATGCCGCTCCAGTTTGAACCCAGCCATATGCAAATCAGTCTTGACCCTGTGCCTCATGGGAACAGTCCAGCCCGAACTGCCAAGCCAGGTCCTCCCTGGACTGGAAACAAGCATCCTAGGACCGGTTTCGGGGTTTCACCCCTCTTCAGCCAGGATAGCTTGATTCCAGTGGCATGGAGAGCACGGGACCCACGTCTGGGCATACCCTTCCCAATTGGGGTGACAAATGCAAAAACAACAGTTGATGGACAGAATGCAGAACAATGTCATACATTCACCCCAGTACAGAGATCTGAGCCTAAATCCATCGTTTTTTTGCTCACCATGCCGTTCCAGTTTGAACCCAGCCATATGCAAATCAGTCTTGACCCTGTGCCTCATGTGAACAGTCCAGCCCGAACGGCCAAGCCAGGTCCTCCCTGGACTGGAAACAAGCATCCTAGGACCGGTTTCGGGGTTTCACCCCTCTTCAGCCAGGATAGCTTGATTCCAGTGGCCTGGAGAGCACGGGACCCACGTCTGGGCATACCCTTCCCACTTGGGGTGACAAATGCAAAAACAACAGTTGATGGACAGAATGCAGAACAATGTCATACATTCACCCCAGTACAGAGATCTGGGCCTAAATCCATTGTTTTTTTGCTCACCATGCCGTTCCAGTTTGAACCCAGCCATATGCAAATCAGTCTTGACCCTGTGCCTCATGGGAACAGTCCAGCCCGAACTGCCAAGCCAGGTCCTCCCTGGACTGGAAACAAGCATCCTAGGACCGGTTTCGGGGTTTCACCCCTCTTCAGCCAGGATAGCTTGATTCCAGTGGCATGGAGAGCACGGGACCCACGTCTGGGCACACCCTTCCCACTTGGGGTGACAAATGCAAAAACAGCAGTTGATGGAGAGAATGCAGAACAATGTCATACATTCACCCCAGTACAGAGATCTGGGCCTAAATCCATCGTTTTTTTGCTCACCATGCCGTTCCAGTTTGAACCCAGCCATATGCAAATCAGTCTTGACCCTGTGCCTCATGGGAACAGTCCAGCCCGAACTGCCAAGCCAGGTCCTCCCTGGACTGGAAACAAGCATCCTAGGACCGGTTTCGGGGCTTCACCCCTCTTCAGCCAGGATAGCTTGATTCCAGTGGCATGGAGAGCACGGGACCCACGTCTGGGCATACCCTTCCCACTTGGGGTGACGAATGCAAAAACAACAGTTGATGGAGAGAATGCAGAACAATGTCATACATTCACCCCAGTACAGAGATCTGGGCCTAAATCCATAGTTTTTTTGCTCACCATGCCGTTCCAGTTTGAACCCAGCCATATGCAAATCAGTCTTGACCCTGTGCCTCATGTGAACAGTCCAGCCCGAACTGATAAGCCAGGTCCTCCCTGGACTGGAAACAAGCATCCTAGGACCGGTTTCGGGGTTTCACCCCTCTTCAGCCAGGATAGCTTGATTCCAGTGGCATGGAGAGCACGGGACCCACTTCTGGGCATACCCTTCCCACTTGGGGTGACAAATGCAAAAACAACAGTTGATGGAGAGAATGCAGAACAATGTCAAACATTCACCCCAGTACAGAGATCTGGGCCTAAATCCATTGTTTTTTTGCTCACCATGCCGCTCCAGTTTGAACCCAGCCATATGCAAATCAGTCTTGACCCTGTGCCTCATGGGAACAGTCCAGCCCGAACTGCCAAGCCAGGTCCTCCCTGGACTGGAAACAAGCATCCTAGGACCGGTTTCGGGGTTTCACCCCTCTTCAGCCAGGATAGCTTGATTCCAGTGGCATGGAGAGCACGGGACCCACGTCTGGGCATACCCTTCCCACTTGGGGTGACAAATGCAAAAACAACAGTTGATGGACAGAATGCAGAACAATGTCATACATTCACCCCAGTACAGAGATCTGAGCCTAAATCCATCGTTTTTTTGCTCACCATGCCGTTCCAGTTTGAACCCAGCCATATGCAAATCAGTCTTGACCCTGTGCCTCATGTGAACAGTCCAGCCCGAACTGCCAAGCCAGGTCCTCCCTGGACTGGAAACGAGCATCCTAGGACCGGTTTCGGGGTTTCACCCCTCTTCAGCCAGGATAGCTTGATTCCAGTGGCATGGAGAGCACGGGACCCACGTCTGGGCATACCCTTCCCACTTGGGGTGACAAATGCAAAAACAACAGTTGATGGACAGAATGCAGAACAATGTCATACATTCACCCCAGTACAGAGATCTGGGCCTAAATCCATCGTTTTTTTGCTCACCATGCCGTTCCAGTTTGAACCCAGCCATATGCAAATCAGTCTTGACCCTGTGCCTCATGTGAACAGTCCAGCCCGAACTGCCAAGCCAGGACCTCCCTGGACTGGAAACAAGCATCCTAGGACCGGTTTCGGGGTTTCACCCCTCTTCAGCCAGGATAGCTTGATTCCAGTGCCATGGAGAGCACGGGACCCACGTCTGGGCATACCCTTCCCACTTGGGGTGACAAATGCAAAAACAACAGTTGATGGACAGAATGCAGAACAATGTCATACATTCACCCCAGTACAGAGATCGGGGCCTAAATCCATCGTTTTTTTGCTCACCATGCCGTTCCAGTTTGAACCCAGCCACATGCAAATCAGTCTTGACCCTGTGCCTCATGGGAACAGTCCAGCCCGAACTGCCAAGCCAGGTCCTCCCTGGACTGGAAACAAGCATCCTAGGACCGGTTTCGGGGTTTCACCCCTCTTCAGCCAGGATAGCTTTATTCCAGTGGCATGGAGAGCACGGGACCCACATCTGGGCATACCCTTCCCACTTGGGGTGACAAATGCAAAAACAACAGATGATGGACAGAATGCAGAACAATGTCATACATTCACCCCAGTACAGAGATCTGAGCCTAAATCCATCAATTTTTTGCTCACCGTGCCGTTCCAGTTTGAACCCAGCCATATGCAAATCAGTCTTGACCCTGTGCCTCATGTGAACAGTCCAGCCCGAACTGCCAAGCCAGGACCTCCCTGGACTGGAAACAAGCATCCTAGGACCGGTTTCGGGGTTTCACCCCTCTTCAGCCAGGATAGCTTGATTCCAGTGGCATGGAGAGCACGGGACCCACGTCTGGGCATACCCTTCCCACTTGGGGTGACAAATGCAAAAACAACAGTTGATGGACAGAATGCAGAACAATGTCATACATTCACCCCAGTACAGAGATCTGAGCCTAAATCCATCGTTTTTTTGCTCACCATGCCGTTCCTGTTTGAACCCAGCCATATGCAAATCAGTCTTGACCCTGTGCCTCATGGGAACAGTCCAGCCCGAACTGCCAAGCCACGTCCTCCCTGGACTGGAAACAAGCATCCTAGGACCGATTTCGGGGTTTCACCCCTCTTCAGCCAGGATAGCTTGATTACAGTGGCATGGAGAGCATGGGACCCACGTCTGGGCATATTCTTCTCACTTGGGGTGACAAATGCAAAAACAACAGTTGATGGACAGCATGCAGAACAATGTCATACATTCACCCCAGTACAGAGATCTGGGCCTAAACCCATTGTTTTTTTGCTCACCCTGCTGCTCCAGTTTGAACCCAGCCATATGCAAATCAGTCTTGACCCTGTGCCTCATGGGAACAGTCCAGCCCAAACTGCCAAGCCAGGTCCTCCCTGGACTGGAAACAACCATCCTAGGACCAGTTTCGGGGTTTCACCCCTCTTCAGCCAGGATAGCTTGATTCCAGTGGCATGGAGAGCACGGGACCCACGTCTGGGCATACCCTTCCCACTTGGGGTGACAAATGCAAAAACAACAGTTGATGGACAGAATGCAGAACAATGTCATACATTCACCCCAGTACAGAGATCTGAGCCTAAATCCATCGTTTATTTGCTCACCATGCCGTTCCAGTTTGAACCCAGCCATATGCAAATCAGTCTTGACCCTGTGCCTCATGTGAACAGTCCAGCCCGAACGGCCAAGCCAGGTCCTCTCTGGACTGGAAACAAGCATCCTAGGACCGGTTTCGGGGTTTCACCCCTCTTCAGCCAGGATAGCTTGATTCCAGTGGCATGGAGAGCACGGGACCCACGTCTGGGCATACCCTTCCCACTTGGGGTGACAAATGCAAAAACAACAGTTGATGGACAGAATGCAGAACAATGTCATACATTCACCCCAGTACAGAGATCTGGGCCTAAATCCATCGTTTTTTTGCTCACCATGCCGTTCCAGTTTGGACCCAGCCATATGCAAATCAGTCTTGACCCTGTGCCTAATGGGAACAGTCCAGCCCAAACTGCCAAGCCAGGTCCTCCCTGGACTGGAAACAAGCATCCTAGGACCGGTTTCGGGGTTTCACCCCTCTTCAGCCAGGATAGTTTGATTCCAGTGGCATGGAGAGCACGGGACCCACGTCTGGGCATACCCTTCCCACTTGGGGTGACAAATGCAAAAACAACAGTTGATGGACAGAATGCAGAACAATGTCATACATTCACCCCAGTACAGAGATCTGAGCCTAAATCCATCGTTTTTTTGCTCACCATGCCGTTCCAGTTTGAACCCAGCCATATGCAAATCAGTCTTGACCCTGTGCCTCATGTGAACAGTCCAGCCCGAACGGCCAAGCCAGGTCCTCCCTGGACTGGAAACAAGCATCCTAGGACCGGTTTCGGGGTTTCACCCCTCTTCAGCCAGGATAGCTTGATTCCAGTGGCCTGGAGAGCACGGGACCCACGTCTGGGCATACCCTTCCCACTTGGGGTGACAAATGCAAAAACAACAGTTGATGGACAGAATGCAGAACAATGTCATACATTCACCCCAGTACAGAGATCTGGGCCTAAATCCATTGTTTTTTTGCTCACCATGCCGTTCCAGTTTGAACCCAGCCATATGCAAATCAGTCTTGACCCTGTGCCTCATGGGAACAGTCCAGCCCGAACTGCCAAGCCAGGTCCTCCCTGGACTGGAAACAAGCATCCTAGGACCGGTTTCGGGGTTTCACCCCTCTTCAGCCAGGATAGCTTGATTCCAGTGGCATGGAGAGCACGGGACCCACGTCTGGGCACACCCTTCCCACTTGGGGTGACAAATGCAAAAACAACAGTTGATGGAGAGAATGCAGAACAATGTCATACATTCACCCCAGTACAGAGATCTGGGCCTAAATCCATCGTTTTTTTGCTCACCATGCCGTTCCAGTTTGAACCCAGCCATATGCAAATCAGTCTTGACCCTGTGCCTCATGTGAACAGTCCAGCCCGAACTGCCAAGCCAGGACCTCCCTGGACTGGAAACAAGCATCCTAGGACCGGTTTCGGGGTTTCACCCCTCTTCAGCCAGGATAGCTTGATTCCAGTGGCATGGAGAGCACGGGACCCACGTCTGGGCATACCCTTCCCACTTGGGGTGACAAATGCAAAAACAACAGTTGATGGACAGAATGCAGAACAATGTCATACATTCACCCCAGTACAGAGATCTGAGCCTAAATCCATCGTTTTTTTGCTCACCATGCCGTTCCTGTTTGAACCCAGCCATATGCAAATCAGTCTTGACCCTGTGCCTCATGGGAACAGTCCAGCCCGAACTGCCAAGCCAGGTCCTCCCTGGACTGGAAGCAACCATCCTAGGACCAGTTTCGGGGTTTCACCCCTCTTCAGCCAGGATAGCTTGATTCCAGTGGCAAGGAGAGCACGGGACCCACGTCTGGGCATACCCTTCCCACTTGGGGTGACAAATGCAAAAACAACAGTTGATGGACAGAATGCAGAACAATGTCATACATTCACCCCAGTACAGAGATCTGAGCCTAAATCCATCGTTTATTTGCTCACCATGCCGTTCCAGTTTGAACCCAGCCATATGCAAATCAGTCTTGACCCTGTGCCTCATGTGAACAGTCCAGCCCGAACGGCCAAGCCAGGTCCTCCCTGGACTGGAAACAAGCATCCTAGGACCGGTTTCGGGGTTTCACCCCTCTTCAGCCAGGATAGCTTGATTCCAGTGGCATGGAGAGCACGGGACCCACGTCTGGGCATACCCTTCCCACTTGGGGTGACAAATGCAAAAACAACAGTTGATGGAGAGAATGCAGAACAATGTCATACATTCACCCCAGTACAGAGATCTAGGCCTAAATCCATCGTTTTTTTGCTCACCATGCCGTTCCAGTTTGAACCCAGCCATATGCAAATCAGTCTTGACCCTGTGCCTCATGGGAACAGTCCAGCCCGAACTGCCAAGCCATGTCCTCCCTGGACTGGAAACAAGCATCCTAGGACCGATTTCGGGGTTTCTCCCCTCTTCAGCCAGGATAGCTTGATTACAGTGGCATGGAGAGCATGGGACCCACGTCTGGGCATATTCTTCTCACTTGGGGTGACAAATGCAAAAACAACAGTTGATGGACAGCATGCAGAACAATGTCATACATTCACCCCAGTACAGAGATCTGGGCCTAAATCCATTGTTTTTTTGCTCACCATGCTGCTCCAGTTTGAACCCAGCCATATGCAAATCAGTCTTGACCCTGTGCCTCATGGGAACAGTCCAGCCCAAACTGCCAAGCCAGGTCCTCCCTGGACTGGAAACAAGCATCCTAGGACCGGTTTCGGGGTTTCACCCCTCTTCAGCCAGGATAGCTTGATTCCAGTGGCATGGAGAGCACGGGACCCACGTCTGGGCATACCCTTCCCACTTGGGGTGACAAATGCAAAAACAACAGTTGATGGACAGAATGCAGAACAATGTCATACATTCACCCCAGTACAGAGATCTGAGCCTAAATCCATCGTTTTTTTGCTCACCATGCCGTTCCAGTTTGAACCCAGCCATATGCAAATCAGTCTTGACCCTGTGCCTCATGTGAACAGTCCAGCCCGAACGGCCAAGCCAGGTCCTCCCTGGACTGGAAACAAGCATCCTAGGACCGGTTTCGGGGTTTCACCCCTCTTCAGCCAGGATAGCTTGATTCCAGTGGCCTGGAGAGCACGGGACCCACGTCTGGGCATACCCTTCCCACTTGGGGTGACAAATGCAAAAACAACAGTTGATGGACAGAATGCAGAACAATGTCATACATTCACCCCAGTACAGAGATCTGGGCCTAAATCCATTGATTTTTTGCTCACCATGCCGTTCCAGTTTGAACCCAGCCATATGCAAATCAGTCTTGACCCTGTGCCTCATGGGAACAGTCCAGCCCGAACTGCCAAGCCAGGTCCTCCCTGGACTGGAAACAAGCATCCTAGGACCGGTTTCGGGGTTTCACCCCTCTTCAGCCAGGATAGCTTGATTCCAGTGGCATGGAGAGCACGGGACCCATGTCTGGGCACACCCTTTCCACTTGGGGTGACAAATGCAAAAACAACAGTTGATGGAGAGAATGCAGAACAATGTCATACATTCACCCCAGTACAGAGATCTGGGCCTAAATCCATCGTTTTTTTGCTCACCATGCCGTTCCAGTTTGAACCCAGCCATATGCAAATCAGTCTTGACCCTGTGCCTCATGGGAACAGTCCAGCCCGAACTGCCAAGCCAGGTCCTCCCTGGACTGGAAACAAGCATCCTAGGACCGGTTTCGGGGTTTCACCCCTCTTCAGCCAGGATAGCTTGATTCCAGTGGCATGGAGAGCACGGGACCCACTTCTGGGCATACCCTTCCCACTTGGGGTGACAAATGCAAAAACAACAGTTGATGGAGAGAATGCAGAACAATGTCATACCTTCACCCCAGTACAGAGATCTGGGCCTAAATCCATCGTTTTTTTGCTCACCATGCCGTTCCAGTTTGAACCCAGCCATATGCAAATCAGTCTTGACCCTGTGCCTCATGGGAACAGTCCAGCCCGAATTGCCAAGCCAGGTCCTCCCTGGACTGGAAACAAGCATCCTAGGACCGGTTTCGGGGTTTCACCCCTCTTCAGCCAGGATAGCTTGATACCAGTGGCATGGAGAGCACGGGACCCACGTCTGGGCATACCCTTCCCACTTGGGGTGACAAATGCAAAAACAAAAGTTGAAGGAGAGAATGCAGAACAATGTCATACATTCACCCCAGTACAGAGATGTGGGCCTCAATCCATAGTTTTTTTGCTCACCATGCCGTTCCAGTTTGAACCCAGCCATATGCAAATCAGTCTTGACCCTGTGCCTCATGGGAACAATCTAGCCCGAACTGCCAAGCCAGGTCCTCCCTGGACTGGAAACAAGCATCCTAGGACCGATTTCGGGGTTTCACCCCTCTTCAGCCAGGATAGCTTGATTACAGTGGCATTGAGAGCATGGGACCCACGTCTGGGCATATTCTTCTCACTTGGGGTGACAAATGCAAAAACAACAGTTGATGGACAGCATGCAGAACAATGTCATACATTCACCCCAGTACAGAGATCTGGGCCTAAATCCATTGTTTTTTTGCTCACCATGCCGCTCCAGTTTGAACCCAGCCATATGCAAATCAGTCTTGACCCTGTGCCTCATGGGAACAGTCCAGCCCGAACTGCCAAGCCAGGTCCTCCCTGGACTGGAAACAAGCATCCTAGGACCGGTTTCGGGGTTTCACCCCTCTTCAGCCAGGATAGCTTGATTCCAGTGGCATGGAGAGCACAGGACCCACGTCTGGGCATACCCTTCCCACTTGGGGTGACAAATGCAAAAACAACAGTTGATGGACAGAATGCAGAACAATGTCATACATTCACCCCAGTACAGAGATCTGAGCCTAAATCCATCGTTTTTTTGCTCACCATGCCGTTCCAGTTTGAACCCAGCCATATGCAAATCAGTCTTGACCCTGTGCCTCATGTGAACAGTCCAGCCCGAACGGCCAAGCCAGGTCCTCCCTGGACTGGAAACAAGCATCCTAGGACCGGTTTCGGGGTTTCACCCCTCTTCAGCCAGGATAGCTTGATTCCAGTGGCCTGGAGAGCACGGGTCCCACGTCTGGGCATACCCTTCCCACTTGGGGTGACAAATGCAAAAACAACAGTTGATGGAGAGAATGCAGAAAAATGTCATACATTCACCCCAGTACAGAGATCTGGGCCTAAATCCATAGTTTTTTTGCTCACCATGCCGTTCCAGTTTGAACCCAGCCATATGCAAATCAGTCTTGACCCTGTGCCTCATGGGAACAGTCCAGCCCGAACTGCCAAGCCAGGTCCTCCCTGGATTGGAAACAAGCATCCTAGGACCGGTTTCGGGGTTTCACCCCTCTTCAGCCAGGATAGATTGATTCCAGTGGCATGGAGAGCACGGGACCCACGTCTGGGCATACCCTTTCCACTTGGGGTGACAAATGCAAAAACAACAGTTGATGGAGAGAATGCAGAACAATGTCATACATTCACCCCAGTACAGAGATCTGGGCCTAAATCCATAGTTTTTTTGCTCACCATGCCGTTCCAGTTTGAACCCAGCCATATGCAAATCAGTCTTGACCCTGTGCCTCATGGGAACAATCCAGGCCGAACTGCCAAGCCAGGTCCTCCCTGGACTGGAAAAAGCATCCTAGGACCGATTTCGGGGTTTCACCCCTCTTCAGCCAGGATAGCTTGATTACAGTGGCATGGAGAGCATGGGACCCACGTCTGGGCATATTCTTCTCACTTGGGGTGACAAATGCAAAAACAACAGTTGATGGACAGCATGCAGAACAATGTCATACATTCACCCCAGTACAGAGATCTGGGCCTAAATCCATAGTTTTTTTGCTCACCATGCCGCTCCAGTTTGAACCCAGCCATATGCAAATCAGTCTTGACCCTGTGCCTCATGGGAACAGTCCAGCCCGAACTGCCAAGCCAGGTCCTCCCTGGACTGGAAACAAGCATCCTAGGACCGGTTTCGGGGTTTCACCCCTCTTCAGCCAGGATAGCTTGATTCCAGTGGCATGGAGAGCACGGGACCCACGTCTGGGCATACCCTTCCCACTTGGGGTGACAAATGCAAAAACAACAGTTGATGGACAGAATGCAGAACAATGTCATACATTCACCCCAGTACAGAGATCTGAGCCTAAATCCATCGTTTTTTTGCTCACCATGCCGTTCCAGTTTGAACCCAGCCATATGCAAATCAGTCTTGACCCTGTGCCTCATGTGAACAGTCCAGCCCGAACTGCCAAGCCAGGTCCTCCCTGGACTGGAAACGAGCATCCTAGGACCGGTTTCGGGGTTTCACCCCTCTTCAGCCAGGATAGCTTGATTCCAGTGGCATGGAGAGCACGGGACCCACGTCTGGGCATACCCTTCCCACTTGGGGTGACAAATGCAAAAACAACAGTTGATGGACAGAATGCAGAACAATGTCATACATTCACCCCAGTACAGAGATCTGGGCCTAAATCCATCGTTTTTTTGCTCACCATGCCGTTCCAGTTTGAACCCAGCCATATGCAAATCAGTCTTGACCCTGTGCCTCATGTGAACAGTCCAGCCCGAACTGCCAAGCCAGGACCTCCCTGGACTGGAAACAAGCATCCTAGGACCGGTTTCGGGGTTTCACCCCTCTTCAGCCAGGATAGCTTGATTCCAGTGGCATGGAGAGTACGGGACCCACGTCTGGGCATACCCTTCCCACTTGGGGTGACAAATGCAAAAACAACAGTTGATGGACAGAATGCAGAATAATGTCATACATTCACCCCAGTACAGAGATCTGGGCCTAAATCCATCGTTTTTTTGCTCACCATGCCGTTCCAGTTTGAACCCAGCCATATGCAAATCAGTCTTGACCCTGTGCCTCATGGGAACAGTCCAGCCCGAACTGCCAAGCCAGGTCCTCCCTGCACTGGAAACAAGCATCCTAGGACCGGTTTCGGGGTTTCACCCCTCTTCAGCCAGGATAGCTTTATTCCAGTGGCATGGAGAGCACGGGACCCACATCTGGGCATACCCTTCCCACTTGGGGTGACAAATGCAAAAACAACAGTTGATGGACAGAATGCAGAACAATGTCATACATTCACCCCAGTACAGAGATCTGAGCCTAAATCCATCGTTTTTTTGCTCACCATGCCGTTCCAGTTTGAACCCAGCCATATGCAAATCAGTCTTGACCCTGTGCCTCATGGGAACAGTCCAGCCCGAACTGCCAAGCCAGGTCCTCCCTGGACTGGAAACAAGCATCCTAGGACCGGTTTCGGGGTTTCACCCCTCTTCAGCCAGGATAGCTTGATGCCAGTGGCATGGAGAGCACGGGACCCTCGTCTGGGCATACCCTTCCCACTTGGGGTGACAAATGCAAAAACAACAGTTGAAGGAGAGAATGCAGAACAATGTCATACATTCACCCCAGTACAGAGATCTGAGCCTAAATCCATCGTTTTTTTGCTCACCATGCCGTTCCAGTTTGAACCCAGCCATATGCAAATCAGTCTTGACCCTGTGCCTCATGGGAACAATCTAGCCCGAACTGCCAAGCCAGGTCCTCCCTGGACTGGAAACAAGCATCCTAGGACCAGTTTCGGGGTTTCACCCCTCTTCAGCCAGGATAGCTTGATTCCAGTGGCATGGAGAGCACGGGACCCACGTCTGGGCATACCCTTCCCACTTGGGGTGACAAATGCAAAAACAACAGTTGATGGACAGAATGCAGAACAATGTCATACATTCACCCCAGTACAGAGATCTGAGCCTAAATCCATCGTTTATTTGCTCACCATGCCGTTCCAGTTTGAACCCAGCCATATGCAAATCAGTCTTGACCCTGTGCCTCATGTGAACAGTCCAGCCCGAACGGCCAAGCCAGGTCTTCTCTGGACTGGAAACAAGCATCCTAGGACCGGTTTCGGGATTTCACCCCTCTTCAGCCAGGATAGCTTGATTCCAGTGGCATGGAGAGCACGGGACCCACGTCTGGGCATACCCTTCCCACTTGGGGTGACAAATGCAAAAACAACAGTTGATGGACAGAATGCAGAACAATGTCATACATTCACCCCAGTACAGAGATCTGGGCCTAAATCCATCGTTTTTTTGCTCACCATGCCGTTCCAGTTTGAACCCAGCCATATGCAAATCAGTCTTGACCCTGTGCCTAATGGGAACAGTCCAGCCCAAACTGCCAAGCCAGGTCCTCCCTGGACTGGAAACAAGCATCCTAGGACCGGTTTCGGGGTTTCACCCCTCTTCAGCCAGGATAGTTTGATTCCAGTGGCATGGAGAGCACGGGACCCACGTCTGGGCATACCCTTCCCACTTGGGGTGACAAATGCAAAAACAACAGTTGATGGACAGAATGCAGAACAATGTCATACATTCACCCCAGTACAGAGATCTGAGCCTAAATCCATCGTTTTTTTGCTCACCATGCCGTTCCAGTTTGAACCCAGCCATATGCAAATCAGTCTTGACCCTGTGCCTCATGTGAACAGTCCAGCCCGAACGGCCAAGCCAGGTCCTCCCTGGACTGGAAACAAGCATCCTAGGACCGGTTTCGGGGTTTCACCCCTCTTCAGCCAGGATAGCTTGATTCCAGTGGCCTGGAGAGCACGGGACCCACGTCTGGGCATACCCTTCCCACTTGGGGTGACAAATGCAAAAACAACAGTTGATGGACAGAATGCAGAACAATGTCATACATTCACCCCAGTACAGAGATCTGGGCCTAAATCCATTGTTTTTTTGCTCACCATGCCGTTCCAGTTTGAACCCAGCCATATGCAAATCAGTCTTGACCCTGTGCCTCATGGGAACAGTCCAGCCCGAACTGCCAAGCCAGGTCCTCCCTGGACTGGAAACAAGCATCCTAGGACCGGTTTCGGGGTTTCACCCCTCTTCAGCCAGGATAGCTTGATTCCATTGGCATGGAGAGCACGGGACCCACGTCTGGGCACACCCTTCCCACTTGGGGTGACAAATGCAAAAACAACAGTTGATGGAGAGAATGCAGAACAATGTCATACATTCACCCCAGTACAGAGATCTGGGCCTAAATCCATCGTTTTTTTGCTCACCATGCCGTTCCAGTTTGAACCCAGCCATATGAAAATCAGTCTTGACCCTGTGCCTCATGGGAACAGTCCAGCCCGAACTGCCAAGCCAGATCCTCCCTGGACTGGAAACAAGCATCCTAGGACCGGTTTCGGGGTTTCACCCCTCTTCAGCCAGGATAGCTTTATTCCAGTGGCGTGGAGAGCACGGGACCCACATCTGGGCATACCCTTCCCACTTGGGGTGACAAATGCAAAAACAACAGTTGATGGACAGAATGCAGAACAATGTCATACATTCACCCCAGTACAGAGATCTGAGCCTAAATCCATCGTTTTTTTGCTCACCATGCCGTTCCAGTTTGAACCCAGCCATATGCAAATCAGTCTTGACCCTGTGCCTCATGTGAACAGTCCAGCCCGAACTGCCAAGCCAGGACCTCCCTGGACTGGAAACAAGCATCCTAGGACCGGTTTCGGGGTTTCACCCCTCTTCAGCCAGGATAGCTTGATTCCAGTGGCATGGAGAGCACGGGACCCACGTCTGGGCATACCCTTCCCACTTGGGGTGACAAATGCAAAAACAACAGTTGATGGACAGAATGCAGAACAATGTCATACATTCTCCCCAGTACAGAGATCTGAGCCTAAATCCATCGTTTTTTTGCTCACCATGCCGTTCCTGTTTGAACCCAGCCATATGCAAATCAGTCTTGACCCTGTGCCTCATGGGAACAGTCCAGCCCGAACTGCCAAGCCAGGTCCTCCCTGGACTGGAAGCAACCATCCTAGGACCAGTTTCGGGGTTTCACCCCTCTTCAGCCAGGATAGCTTGATTCCAGTGGCATGGAGAGCACGGGACCCACGTCTGGGCATACCCTTCCCACTTGGGGTGACAAATGCAAAAACAACAGTTGATGGACAGAATGCAGAACAATGTCATACATTCACCCCAGTACAGAGATCTGAGCCTAAATCCATCGTTTATTTGCTCACCATGCCGTTCCAGTTTGAACCCAGCAATATGCAAATCAGTCTTGACCCTGTGCCTCATGTGAACAGTCCAGCCCGAACGGCCAAGCCAGGTCCTCCCTGGACTGGAAACAAGCATCCTAGGACCGGTTTCGGGGTTTCACCCCTCTTCAGCCAGGATAGCTTGATTCCAGTGGCATGGAGAGCACGGGACCCACGTCTGGGCATACCCTTCCCACTTGGGGTGACAAATGCAAAAACAACAGTTGATGGAGAGAATGCAGAACAATGTCAAACATTCACCCCAATACAGAGATCTGGGCCTAAATCCATCGTTTTTTTGCTCACCATGCCGTTCCAGTTTGAACCCAGCCATATGCAAATCAGTCTTGACCCTGTGCCTCATGGGAACAGTCCAGCCCGAACTGCCAAGCCACGTCCTCCCTGGACTGGAAACAAGCATCCTAGGACCGATTTCGGGGTTTCTCCCCTCTTCAGCCAGGATAGCTTGATTACAGTGGCATGGAGAGCATGGGACCCACGTCTGGGCATATTCTTCTCACTTGGGGTGACAAATGCAAAAACAACAGTTGATGGACAGCATGCAGAACAATGTCATACATTCACCCCAGTACAGAGATCTGGGCCTAAATCCATTGTTTTTTTGCTCACCATGCTGCTCCAGTTTGAACCCAGCCATATGCAAATCAGTCTTGACCCTGTGCCTCATGGGAACAGTCCAGCCCAAACTGCCAAGCCAGGTCCTCCCTGGACTGGAAACAAGCATCCTAGGACCGGTTTCGGGGTTTCACCCCTCTTCAGCCAGGATAGCTTGATTCCAGTGGCATGGAGAGCACGGGACCCACGTCTGGGCATACCCTTCCCACTTGGGGTGACAAATGCAAAAACAACAGTTGATGGACAGAATGCAGAACAATGTCATACATTCACCCCAGTACAGAGATCTGAGCCTAAATCCATCGTTTTTTTGCTCACCATGCCGTTCCAGTTTGAACCCAGCCATATGCAAATCAGTCTTGACCCTGTGCCTCATGTGAACAGTCCAGCCCGAACGGCCAAGCCAGGTCCTCCCTGGACTGGAAACAAGCATCCTAGGACCGGTTTCGGGGTTTCACCCCTCTTCAGCCAGGATAGCTTGATTCCAGTGGCATGGAGAGCACGGGACCCATGTCTGGGCACACCCTTTCCACTTGGGGTGACAAATGCAAAAACAACAGTTGATGGAGAGAATGCAGAACAATGTCATACATTCACCCCAGTACAGAGATCTGGGCCTAAATCCATCGTTTTTTTGCTCACCATGCCGTTCCAGTTTGAACCCAGCCATATGCAAATCAGTCTTGACCCTGTGCCTCATGGGAACAGTCCAGCCCGAACTGCCAAGCCAGGTCCTCCCTGGACTGGAAACAAGCATCCTAGGACCGGTTTCGGGGTTTCACCCCTCTTCAGCCAGGATAGCTTGATTCCAGTGGCATGGAGAGCACGGGACCCACTTCTGGGCATACCCTTCCCACTTGGGGTGACAAATGCAAAAACAACAGTTGATGGAGAGAATGCAGAACAATGTCATACCTTCACCCCAGTACAGAGATCTGGGCCTAAATCCATCGTTTTTTTGCTCACCATGCCGTTCCAGTTTGAACCCAGCCATATGCAAATCAGTCTTGACCCTGTGCCTCATGGGAACAGTCCAGCCCGAATTGCCAAGCCAGGTCCTCCCTGGACTGGAAACAAGCATCCTAGGACCGGTTTCGGGGTTTCACCCCTCTTCAGCCAGGATAGCTTGATACCAGTGGCATGGAGAGCACGGGACCCACGTCTGGGCATACCCTTCCCACTTGGGGTGACAAATGCAAAAACAAAAGTTGAAGGAGAGAATGCAGAACAATGTCATACATTCACCCCAGTACAGAGATGTGGGCCTCAATCCATAGTTTTTTTGCTCACCATGCCGTTCCAGTTTGAACCCAGCCATATGCAAATCAGTCTTGACCCTGTGCCTCATGGGAACAATCTAGCCCGAACTGCCAAGCCAGGTCCTCCCTGGACTGGAAACAAGCATCCTAGGACCGATTTCGGGGTTTCACCCCTCTTCAGCCAGGATAGCTTGATTACAGTGGCATTGAGAGCATGGGACCCACGTCTGGGCATATTCTTCTCACTTGGGGTGACAAATGCAAAAACAACAGTTGATGGACAGCATGCAGAACAATGTCATACATTCACCCCAGTACAGAGATCTGGGCCTAAATCCATTGTTTTTTTGCTCACCATGCCGCTCCAGTTTGAACCCAGCCATATGCAAATCAGTCTTGACCCTGTGCCTCATGGGAACAGTCCAGCCCGAACTGCCAAGCCAGGTCCTCCCTGGACTGGAAACAAGCATCCTAGGACCGGTTTCGGGGTTTCACCCCTCTTCAGCCAGGATAGCTTGATTCCAGTGGCATGGAGAGCACAGGACCCACGTCTGGGCATACCCTTCCCACTTGGGGTGACAAATGCAAAAACAACAGTTGATGGACAGAATGCAGAACAATGTCATACATTCACCCCAGTACAGAGATCTGAGCCTAAATCCATCGTTTTTTTGCTCACCATGCCGTTCCAGTTTGAACCCAGCCATATGCAAATCAGTCTTGACCCTGTGCCTCATGTGAACAGTCCAGCCCGAACGGCCAAGCCAGGTCCTCCCTGGACTGGAAACAAGCATCCTAGGACCGGTTTCGGGGTTTCACCCCTCTTCAGCCAGGATAGCTTGATTCCAGTGGCCTGGAGAGCACGGGACCCACGTCTGGGCATACCCTTCCCACTTGGTGTGACAAATGCAAAAACAACAGTTGATGGAGAGAATGCAGAACAATGTCATACATTCACCCCAGTACAGAGATCTGGGCCTAAATCCATAGTTTTTTTGCTCACCATGCCGTTCCAGTTTGAACCCAGCCATATGCAAATCAGTCTTGACCCTGTGCCTCATGGGAACAGTCCAGCCCGAACTGCCAAGCCAGGTCCTCCCTGGATTGGAAACAAGCATCCTAGGACCGGTTTCGGGGTTTCACCCCTCTTCAGCCAGGATAGATTGATTCCAGTGGCTTGGAGAGCACGGGACCCACGTCTGGGCATACCCTTTCCACTTGGGGTGACAAATGCAAAAACAACAGTTGATGGAGAGAATGCAGAACAATGTCATACATTCACCCCAGTACAGAGATCTGGGCCTAAATCCATAGTTTTTTTGCTCACCATGCCGTTCCAGTTTGAACCCAGCCATATGCAAATCAGTCTTGACCCTGTGCCTCATGGGAACAATCCAGGCCGAACTGCCAAGCCAGGTCCTCCCTGGACTGGAAAAAGCATCCTAGGACCGATTTCGGGGTTTCACCCCTCTTCAGCCAGGATAGCTTGATTACAGTGGCATGGAGAGCATGGGACCCACGTCTGGGCATATTCTTCTCACTTGGGGTGACAAATGCAAAAACAACAGTTGATGGACAGCATGCAGAACAATGTCATACATTCACCCCAGTACAGAGATCTGGGCCTAAATCCATAGTTTTTTTGCTCACCATGCCGCTCCAGTTTGAACCCAGCCATATGCAAATCAGTCTTGACCCTGTGCCTCATGGGAACAGTCCAGCCCGAACTGCCAAGCCAGGTCCTCCCTGGACTGGAAACAAGCATCCTAGGACCGGTTTCGGGGTTTCACCCCTCTTCAGCCAGGATAGCTTGATTCCAGTGGCATGGAGAGCACGGGACCCACGTCTGGGCATACCCTTCCCACTTGGGGTGACAAATGCAAAAACAACAGTTGATGGACAGAATGCAGAACAATGTCATACATTCACCCCAGTACAGAGATCTGAGCCTAAATCCATCGTTTTTTTGCTCACCATGCCGTTCCAGTTTGAACCCAGCCATATGCAAATCAGTCTTGACCCTGTGCCTCATGTGAACAGTCCAGCCCGAACTGCCAAGCCAGGTCCTCCCTGGACTGGAAACGAGCATCCTAGGACCGGTTTCGGGGTTTCACCCCTCTTCAGCCAGGATAGCTTGATTCCAGTGGCATGGAGAGCACGGGACCCACGTCTGGGCATACCCTTCCCACTTGGGGTGACAAATGCAAAAACAACAGTTGATGGACAGAATGCAGAACAATGTCATACATTCACCCCAGTACAGAGATCTGGGCCTAAATCCATCGTTTTTTTGCTCACCATGCCGTTCCAGTTTGAACCCAGCCATATGCAAATCAGTCTTGACCCTGTGCCTCATGTGAACAGTCCAGCCCGAACTGCCAAGCCAGGACCTCCCTGGACTGGAAACAAGCAACCTAGGACCGGTTTCGGGGTTTCACCCCTCTTCAGCCAGGATAGCTTGATTCCAGTGGCATGGAGAGTACGGGACCCACGTCTGGGCATACCCTTCCCACTTGGGGTGACAAATGCAAAAACAACAGTTGATGGACAGAATGCAGAACAATGTCATACATTCACCCCAGTACAGAGATCTGGGCCTAAATCCATCGTTTTTTTGCTCACCATGCCGTTCCAGTTTGAACCCAGCCATATGCAAATCAGTCTTGACCCTGTGCCTCATGGGAACAGTCCAGCCCGAACTGCCAAGCCAGGTCCTCCCTGGACTGGAAACAAGCATCCTAGGACCGGTTTCGGGGTTTCACCCCTCTTCAGCCAGGATAGCTTTATTCCAGTGGCATGGAGAGCACGGGACCCACATCTGGGCATACCCTTCCCACTTGGGGTGACAAATGCAAAAACAACAGTTGATGGACAGAATGCAGAACAATGTCATACATTCACCCCAGTACAGAGATCTGAGCCTAAATCCATCGTTTTTTTGCTCACCATGCCGTTCCAGTTTGAACCCAGCCATATGCAAATCAGTCTTGACCCTGTGCCTCATGGGAACAGTCCAGCCCGAACTGCCAAGCCAGGTCCTCCCTGGACTGGAAACAAGCATCCTAGGACCGGTTTCGGGGTTTCACCCCTCTTCAGCCAGGATAGCTTGATGCCAGTGGCATGGAGAGCACGGGACCCTCGTCTGGGCATACCCTTCCCACTTGGGGTGACAAATGCAAAAACAACAGTTGAAGGAGAGAATGCAGAACAATGTCATACATTCACCCCAGTACAGAGATCTGAGCCTAAATCCATCGTTTTTTTGCTCACCATGCCGTTCCAGTTTGAACCCAGCCATATGCAAATCAGTCTTGACCCTGTGCCTCATGGGAACAATCTAGCCTGAACTGCCAAGCCAGGTCCTCCCTGGACTGGAAACAAGCATCCTAGGACCGATTTCGGGGTTTCACCCCTCTTCAGCCAGGATAGCTTGATTACAGTGGCATGGAGAGCATGGGACCCACGTCTGGGCATATTCTTCTCACTTGGGGTGACAAATGCAAAAACAACAGTTGATGGACAGCATGCAGAACAATGTCATACATTCACCCCAGTACAGAGATCTGGGCCTAAATCCATTGTTTTTTTGCTCACCATGCCGCTCCAGTTTGAACCCAGCCATATGCAAATCAGTCTTGACCCTGTGCCTCATGGGAACAGTCCAGCCCGAACTGCCAAGCCAGGTCCTCCCTGGACTGGAAACAAGCATCCTAGGACCGGTTTCGGGGTTTCACCCCTCTTCAGCCAGGATAGCTTGATTCCAGTGGCATGGAGAGCACAGGACCCACGTCTGGGCATACCCTTCCCACTTGGGGTGACAAATGCAAAAACAACAGTTGATGGACAGAATGCAGAACAATGTCATACATTCACCCCAGTACAGAGATCTGAGCCTAAATCCATCGTTTTTTTGCTCACCATGCCGTTCCAGTTTGAACCCAGCCATATGCAAATCAGTCTTGACCGTGTGCCTCATGTGAACAGTCCAGCCCGAACGGCCAAGCCAGGTCCTCCCTGGACTGGAAACAAGCATCCTAGGACCGGTTTCGGGGTTTCACCCCTCTTCAGCCAGGATAGCTTGATTCCAGTGGCCTGGAGAGCACAGGACCCACGTCTGGGCATACCCTTCCCACTTGGGGTGACAAATGCAAAAACAACAGTTGATGGAGAGAATGCAGAACAATGTCATACATTCACCCCAGTACAGAGATCTGGGCCTAAATCCATAGTTTTTTTGCTCACCATGCCGTTCCAGTTTGAACCCAGCCATATGCAAATCAGTCTTGACCCTGTGCCTCATGGGAACAGTCCAGCCCGAACTGCCAAGCCAGGTCCTCCCTGGATTGGAAACAAGCATCCTAGGACCGGTTTCGGGGTTTCACCCCTCTTCAGCCAGGATAGATTGATTCCAGTGGCATGGAGAGCACGGGACCCACGTCTGGGCATACCCTTTCCACTTGGGGTGACAAATGCAAAAACAACAGTTGATGGAGAGAATGCAGAACAATGTCATACATTCACCCCAGTACAGAGATCTGGGCCTAAATCCATAGTTTTTTTGCTCACCATGCCGTTCCAGTTTGAACCCAGCCATATGCAAATCAGTCTTGACCCTGTGCCTCATGGGAACAATCCAGGCCGAACTGCCAAGCCAGGTCCTCCCTGGACTGGAAAAAGCATCCTAGGACCGATTTCGGGGTTTCACCCCTCTTCAGCCAGGATAGCTTGATTACAGTGGCATGGAGAGCATGGGACCCACGTCTGGGCATATTCTTCTCACTTGGGGTGACAAATGCAAAAACAACAGTTGATGGACAGCATGCAGAACAATGTCATACATTCACCCCAGTACAGAGATCTGGGCCTAAATCCATAGTTTTTTTGCTCACCATGCCGCTCCAGTTTGAACCCAGCCATATGCAAATCAGTCTTGACCCTGTGCCTCATGGGAACAGTCCAGCCCGAACTGCCAAGCCAGGTCCTCCCTGGACTGGAAACAAGCATCCTAGGACCGGTTTCGGGGTTTCACCCCTCTTCAGCCAGGATAGCTTGATTCCAGTGGCATGGAGAGCACGGGACCCACGTCTGGGCATACCCTTCCCACTTGGGGTGACAAATGCAAAAACAACAGTTGATGGACAGAATGCAGAACAATGTCATACATTCACCCCAGTACAGAGATCTGAGCCTAAATCCATCGTTTTTTTGCTCACCATGCCGTTCCAGTTTGAACCCAGCCATATGCAAATCAGTCTTGACCCTGTGCCTCATGTGAACAGTCCAGCCCGAACTGCCAAGCCAGGTCCTCCCTGGACTGGAAACGAGCATCCTAGGACCGGTTTCGGGGTTTCACCCCTCTTCAGCCAGGATAGCTTGATTCCAGTGGCATGGAGAGCACGGGACCCACGTCTGGGCATACCCTTCCCACTTGGGGTGACAAATGCAAAAACAACAGTTGATGGACAGAATGCAGAACAATGTCATACATTCACCCCAGTACAGAGATCTGGGCCTAAATCCATCGTTTTTTTGCTCACCATGCCGTTCCAGTTTGAACCCAGCCATATGCAAATCAGTCTTGACCCTGTGCCTCATGTGAACAGTCCAGCCCGAACTGCCAAGCCAGGACCTCCCTGGACTGGAAACAAGCATCCTAGGACCGGTTTCGGGGTTTCACCCCTCTTCAGCCAGGATAGCTTGATTCCAGTGGCATGGAGAGTACGGGACCCACGTCTGGGCATACCCTTCCCACTTGGGGTGACAAATGCAAAAACAACAGTTGATGGACAGAATGCAGAACAATGTCATACATTCACCCCAGTACAGAGATCTGGGCCTAAATCCATCGTTTTTTTGCTCACCATGCCGTTCCAGTTTGAACCCAGCCATATGCAAATCAGTCTTGACCCTGTGCCTCATGGGAACAGTCCAGCCCGAACTGCCAAGCCAGGTCCTCCCTGGACTGGAAACAAGCATCCTAGGACCGGTTTCGGGGTTTCACCCCTCTTCAGCCAGGATAGCTTCATTCCAGTGGCATGGAGAGCACGGGACCCACATCTGGGCATACCCTTCCCACTTGGGGTGACAAATGCAAAAACAACAGTTGATGGACAGAATGCAGAACAATGTCATACATTCACCCCAGTACAGAGATCTGAGCCTAAATCCATCGTTTTTTTGCTCACCATGCCGTTCCAGTTTGAACCCAGCCATATGCAAATCAGTCTTGACCCTGTGCCTCATGGGAACAGTCCAGCCCGAACTGCCAAGCCAGGTCCTCCCTGGACTGGAAACAAGCATCCTAGGACCGGTTTCGGGGTTTCACCCCTCTTCAGCCAGGATAGCTTGATGCCAGTGGCATGGAGAGCACGGGACCCTCGTCTGGGCATACCCTTCCCACTTGGGGTGACAAATGCAAAAACAACAGTTGAAGGAGAGAATGCAGAACAATGTCATACATTCACCCCAGTACAGAGATCTGAGCCTAAATCCATCGTTTTTTTGCTCACCATGCCGTTCCAGTTTGAACCCAGCCATATGCAAATCAGTCTTGACCCTGTGCCTCATGGGAACAATCTAGCCCGAACTGCCAAGCCAGGTCCTCCCTGGACTGGAAACAAGCATCCTAGGACCGATTTCGGGGTTTCACCCCTCTTCAGCCAGGATAGCTTGATTACAGTGGCATGGAGAGCATGGGACCCACGTCTGGGCATATTCTTCTCACTTGGGGTGACAAATGCAAAAACAACAGTTGATGGACAGCATGCAGAACAATGTCCTACATTCACCCCAGTACAGAGATCTGGGCCTAAATCCATTGTTTTTTTGCTCACCATGCCGCTCCAGTTTGAACCCAGCCATATGCAAATCAGTCTTGACCCTGTGCCTCATGGGAACAGTCCAGCCCGAACTGCCAAGCCAGGTCCTCCCTGGACTGGAAACAAGCATCCTAGGACCGGTTTCGGGGTTTCACCCCTCTTCAGCCAGGATAGCTTGATTCCAGTGGCATGGAGAGCACGGGACCCACGTCTGGGCATACCCTTCCCACTTGGGGTGACAAATGCAAAAACAACAGTTGATGGACAGAATGCAGAACAATGTCATACATTCACCCCAGTACAGAGATCTGAGCCTAAATCCATCGTTTTTTTGCTCACCATGCCGTTCCAGTTTGAACCCAGCCATATGCAAATCAGTCTTGACCCTGTGCCTCATGGGAACAGTCCAGCCCGAACTGCCAAGCCAGGTCCTCCCTGGACTGGAAACAAGCATCCTAGGACCGGTTTCGGGGTTTCACCCCTCTTCAGCCAGGATAGCTTGATGCCAGTGGCATGGAGAGCACGGGACCCTCGTCTGGGCATACCCTTCCCACTTGGGGTGACAAATGCAAAAACAACAGTTGAAGGAGAGAATGCAGAACAATGTCATACATTCACCCCAGTACAGAGATCTGGGCCTCAATCCATAGTTTTTTTGCTCACCATGCCGTTCCAGTTTGAACCCAGCCATATGCAAATCAGTCTTGACCCTGTGCCTCATGGGAACAATCTAGCCCGAACTGCCAAGCCAGGTCCTCCCTGGACTGGAAACAAGCATCCTAGGACCGGTTTTGGGGTTTCACCCCTCTTCAGCCAGGATAGCTTGATTCCAGTGGCATGGAGAGCACGGGACCCACAACTGGGCATACACTTCCCACTTGGGGTGACAAATGCAAAAACAACAGTTGATGGACAGAATGCAGAACAATGTCATACATTCACCCCAGTACAGAGATCTGAGCCTAAATCCATCGTTTTTTTGCTCACCATGCCGTTCCAGTTTGAACCCAGCCATATGCAAATCAGTCTTGACCCTGTGCCTCATGGGAACAGTCCAGCCCGAACTGCCAAGCCACGTCCTCCCTGGACTGGAAACAAGCATCCTAGGACCGATTTCGGGGTTTCACCCCTCTTCAGCCAGGATAGCTTGATTACAGTGGCATGGAGAGCATGGGACCCACGTCTGGGCATATTCTTCTCACTTGGGGTGACAAATGAAAAAACAACAGTTGATGGACAGCATGCAGAACAATGTCATACATTCACCCCAGTACAGAGATCTGGGCCTAAATCCATCGTTTTTTTGCTCACCATGCCGTTCCAGTTTGAACCCAGCCATATGCAAATCAGTCTTGACCCTGTGCCTCATGTGAACAGTCCAGCCCGAACTGCCAAGCCAGGACCTCCCTGGACTGGAAACAAGCATCCTAGGACCGGTTTCGGGGTTTCACCCCTCTTCAGCCAGGATAGCTTGATTCCAGTGGCATGGAGAGCACGGGACCCACGTCTGGGCATACCCTTCCCACTTGGGGTGACAAATGCAAAAACAACAGTTGATGGACAGAATGCAGAACAATGTCATACATTCACCCCAGTACAGAGATCTGGGCCTAAATCCATCGTTTTTTTGCTCACCATGCCGTTCCAGTTTGAACCCAGCCATATGCAAATCAGTCTTGACCCTGTGCCTCATGGGAACAGTCCAGCCCGAACTGCCAAGCCAGGTCCTCCCTGGACTGGAAACAAGCATCCTAGGACCGGTTTCGGGGTTTCACCCCTCTTCAGCCATGATAGCTTGATGCCAGTGGCATGGAGAGCACGGGACCCACGTCTGGGCATACCCTTCCCACTTGGGGTGACAAATGCAAAAACAACAGTTGAAGGAGAGAATGCAGAACAATGTCATACATTCACCCCAGTACAGAGATCTGGGCCTCAATCCATAGTTTTTTTGCTCACCATGCCGTTCCAGTTTGAACCCAGCCATATGCCAATCAGTCTTGACCCTGTGCCTCATGGGAACAATCTAGCCCGAACTGCCAAGCCAGGTCCTCCCTGGACTGGAAACAAGCATCCTAGGACCGGTTTCGGGGTTTCACCCCTCTTCAGCCAGGATAGCTTGATTCCAGTGGCATGGAGAGCACGGGACCCACATCTGGGCATACCCTTCCAACTTGGGGTGACAAATGCAAAAACAACAGTTGATGGACAGAATGCAGAACAATGTCATACATTCACCCCAGCACAGAGATCTGAGCCTAAATCCATCGTTTTTTTGCTCACCATGCCGTTCCAGTTTGAACCCAGCCATTTGCAAATCAGTCTTGACCCTGTGCCTCATGGGAACAGTCCAGCCCGAACTGCCAAGCCACGTCCTCCCTAGACTGGAAACAAGCATCCTAGGACCGATTTCAGGGTTTCACCCCTCTTCAGCCAGGATAGCTTGATTACAGTGGCATGGAGAGCATGGGACCCACGTCTGGGCATATTCTTCTCACTTGGGGTGACAAATGCAAAAACAACAGTTGATGGACAGCATGCAGAACAATGTCATACATTCACCCCAGTACAGAGATCTGGGCCTAAATCCATTGTTTTTTTGCTCACCATGCCGCTCCAGTTTGAACCCAGCCATATGCAAATCAGTCTTGACCCTGTGCCTCATGTGAACAGTCCAGCCCGAACTGCCAAGCCAGGTCCTCCCTGGACTGGAAACAAGCATCCTAGGACCGGTTTCGGGGTTTCACCCCTCTTCAGCCAGGATAGCTTGATTCCAGTGGCATGGAGAGCACGGGACCCACGTCTGGGCATACCCTTCCCACTTGGGGTGACAAATGCAAAAACAACAGTTGATGGACAGAATGCAGAACAATGTCATACATTCACCCCAGTACAGAGATCTGAGCCTAAATCCATGATTTTTTTGCTCACCATGCCGTTCCAGTTTGAACCCAGCCATATGCAAATCAGTCTTGACCCTGTGCCTCATGTGAACAGTCCAGCCCGAACTGCCAAGCCAGGTCCTCCCTGGACTGGAAACAAGCATCCTAGGACCGGTTTCGGGGTTTCACCCCTCTTCAGCCAGGATAGCTTGATTCCAGTGGCATGGAGAGCACGGGACCCACGTCTGGGCATACCCTTCCCACTTGGGGTGACAAATGCAAAAACAACAGTTGATTGAAAGAATGCAGAACAATGTCATACATTCACCCCAGTACAGAGATCTGGGCCTAAATCCATCGTTTTTTTGCGCTCACCATGCCGTTCCAGTTTGAACCCAGCCATATGCAAATCAGTCTTGACCCTGTGCCTCATGGGAACAGTCCAGCCCGAACTGCCAAGCCAGGTCCTTCCTGGACTGGAAACAAGCATCCTAGGACCGGTTTCGGGGTTTCACCCCTCTTCAGCCAGGATAGCTTGATTCCAGTGGCATGGAGAGCACGGGACCCACGTCTGGGCATACCCTTCCCACTTGGGGTGACAAATGCAAAAACAACAGTTGATGGAGAGAATGCAGAACAATGTCATACATTCACCCCAGTACAGAGATCTGGGCCTAAATCCATAGTTTTTTTGCTCACCATGCCGTTCCAGTTTGAACCCAGCCATATGCAAATCAGTCTTGACCCTGTGCCTCATGTGAACAGTCCAGCCCGAACTGCCAAGCCAGGTCCTCCCTGGACTGGAAACAAGCATCCTAGGACCGGTTTCGGGGTTTCACCCCTCTTCAGCTAGGATAGCTTGATTCCAGTGGCATGGAGAGCACGGGACCCACGTCTGGGCATACCCTTCCCACTTGGGGTGACAAATGCAAAAACAACAGTTGAAGGAGAGAATGCAGAACAATGTCATACATTCACCCCAGTACAGAGATCTGGGCCTAAATCCATCGTTTTTTTGCTCACCATGCCGTTCCAGTTTGAACCCAGCCATATGCAAATCGGTCTTGACCCTGTGCCTCATGGGAACAGTCCAGCCCGAACTGCCAGTCCAGGTCCTCCCTGGACTGGAAACAAGCATCCTAGGACCGGTTTCGGGGTTTCACACCTCTTCAGCCAGGATAGCTTGATGCCAGTGGCATGGAGAGCACGGGACCCACGTCTGGGCATACCCTTCCCACTTGGGGTGACAAATGCAAAAACAACAGTTGAAGGAGAGAATGCAGAACAATGTCATACATTCACCCCAGTACAGAGATGTGGGCCTCAATCCATAGTTTTTTTGCTCACCATGCCGTTCCAGTTTGAACCCAGCCATATGCAAATCAGTCTTGACCCTGTGCCTCATGGGAACAGTCCAGCCCGAACTGCCAAGCCACGTCCTCCCTGGACTGGAAACAAGCATCCTAGGACCGATTTCGGGGTTTCACCCCTCTTCAGCCAGGATAGCTTGATTACAGTGACATGGAGAGCATGGGACCCACGTCTGGGCATATTCTTCTCACTTGGGGTGACAAATGCAAAAACAACAGTTGATGGACAGCATGCAGAACAATGTCATACATTCACTCCAGTACAGAGATCTGGGCCTAAATCCATTGTTTTTTTGCTCACCATGCCGTTCCAGTTTGAACCCAGCCATATGCAAATCAGTCTTGACCCTGTGCCTCATGGGAACAGTCCAGCCCGAACTGCCAAGCCACGTCCTCCCTGGACTGGAAACAAGCATCCTAGGACCGATTTCGGGGTTTTACCCCTCTTCAGCCAGGATAGCTTGATTACAGTGGCATGGAGAGCATGGGACCCACGTCTGGGCATATTCTTCTCACTTGGGGTGACAAATGCAAAAACAACAGTTGATGGACAGCATGCAGAACAATGTCATACATTCACCCCAGTACAGAGATCTGGGCCTAAATCCATTGTTTTTTTGCTCACCATGCTGCTCCAGTTTGAACCCAGCCATATGCAAATCAGTCTTGACCCTGTGCCTCATGGGAACAGTCCAGCCCAAACTGCCAAGCCAGGTCCTCCCTGGACTGGAAACAAGCATCCTAGGACCGGTTTCGGGGTTTCACTCCTCTTCAGCCAGGATAGCTTGATTCCAGTGGCATGGAAAGCACGGGACCCACGTCTGGGCATACCCTTCCCACTTGGGGTGACAAATGCAAAAACAACAGTTGATGGAAAGAATGCAGAACAATGTCATACATTCACCCCAGTACAGAGATCTGAGCCTAAATCCATCGTTTTTTTGCTCACCATGCCGTTCCAGTTTGAACCCAGCCATATGCAAATCAGTCTTGACCCTGTGCCTCATGTGAACAGTCCAGCCCGAACGGGCAAGCCAGGTCCTCCCTGGACTGGAAACAAGCATCCTAGGACTGGTTTCGGGGTTTCACCCCTCTTCAGCCAGGATAGCTTGATTCCAGTGGCATGGAGAGCACGGGACCCACGTCTGGGCATACCCTTCCCACTTGGGGTGACAAATGCAAAAACAACAGTTGATGGACAGAATGCAGAACAATGTCATACATTCACCCCAGTACAGAGATCTGGGCCTAAATCCATCGTTTTTTTGCTCACCATGCCGTTCCAGTTTGAACCCAGCCATATGCAAATCAGTCTTGACCCTGTGCCTCATGGGAACAGTCCAGCCCGAACTGCCAAGCCAGGTCCTCCCTGGACTGGAAACAAGCATCCTAGGACCGGTTTCGGGGTTTCACCCCTCTTCAGCCAGGATAGCTTTATTCCAGTGGCATGGAGAGCACGGGACCCACATCTGGGCATACCCTTCCCACTTGGGGTGACAAATGCAAAAACAACAGTTGATGGAGAGAATGCAGAACAATGTCATACATTCACCCCAGTACAGAGATCTGGGCCTAAATCCATAGTTTTTTTGCTCACCATGCCGTTCCAGTTTGAACCCAGCCATATGCAAATCAGTCTTGACCCTGTGCCTCATGTGAACAGTCCAGCCCGAACTGCCAAGCCAGGTCCTCCCTGGACTGGAAACAAGCATCCTAGGACCGGTTTCGGGGTTTCACCCCTCTTCAGCTAGGATAGCTTGATTCCAGTGGCATGGAGAGCACGGGACCCACGTCTGGGCATACCCTTCCCACTTGGGGTGACAAATGCAAAAACAACAGTTGAAGGAGAGAATGCAGAACAATGTCATACATTCACCCCAGTACAGAGATCTGGGCCTAAATCCATCGTTTTTTTGCTCACCATGCCGTTCCAGTTTGAACCCAGCCATATGCAAATCGGTCTTGACCCTGTGCCTCATGGGAACAGTCCAGCCCGAACTGCCAGTCCAGGTCCTCCCTGGACTGGAAACAAGCATCCTAGGACTGGTTTCGGGGTTTCACACCTCTTCAGCCAGGATAGCTTGATGCCAGTGGCATGGAGAGCACGGGACCCACGTCTGGGCATACCCTTCCCACTTGGGGTGACAAATGCAAAAACAACAGTTGAAGGAGAGAATGCAGAACAATGTCATACATTCACCCCAGTACAGAGATGTGGGCCTCAATCCATAGTTTTTTTGCTCACCATGCCGTTCCAGTTTGAACCCAGCCATATGCAAATCAGTCTTGACCCTGTGCCTCATGGGAACAATCTAGCCCGAACTGCCAAGCCAGGTCTTCCCTGGACTGGAAACAAGCATCCTAGGACCGGTTTCGGGGTTTCACCCCTCTTCAGCCAGGATAGCTTGATTCAAGTGGCATGGAGAGCAAGGGACCCACATCTGGGCATACCCTTCCCACTTGGGGTGACAAATGCAAAAACAACAGTTGATGGACAGAATGCAGAACAATGTCATACATTCACCCCAGTACAGAGATCTGGGCCTAAATCCATCGTTTTTTTGCTCACCATGCCGTTCCAGTTTGAACCCAGCCATATGCAAATCAGTCTTGACCCTGTGCCTCATGGGAACAGTCCAGCCCGAACTGCCAAGCCAGGTCCTCCCTGGACTGGAAACAAGCATCCTAGGACCGGTTTCGGGGTTTCACCCCTCTTCAGCCATGATAGCTTGATGCCAGTGGCATGGAGAGCACGGGACCCACGTCTGGGCATACCCTTCCCACTTGGGGTGACAAATGCAAAAACAACAGTTGAAGGAGAGAATGCAGAACAATGTCATACATTCACCCCAGTACAGAGATCTGGGCCTCAATCCATAGTTTTTTTGTTCACCATGCCGTTCCAGTTTGAACCCAGCCATATGCCAATCAGTCTTGACCCTGTGCCTCATGGGAACAATCTAGCCCGAACTGCCAAGCCAGGTCCTCCCTGGACTGGAAACAAGCATCCTAGGACCGGTTTCGGGGTTTCACCCCTCTTCAGCCAGGATAGCTTGATTCCAGTGGCATGGAGAGCACGGGACCCACATCTGGGCATACCCTTCCCACTTGGGGTGACAAATGCAAAAACAACAGTTGATGGACAGAATGCAGAACAATGTCATACATTCACCCCAGCACAGAGATCTGAGCCTAAATCCATCGTTTTTTTGCTCACCATGCCGTTCCAGTTTGAACCCAGCCATTTGCAAATCAGTCTTGACCCTGTGCCTCATGGGAACAGTCCAGCCCGAACTGCCAAGCCACGTCCTCCCTAGACTGGAAACAAGCATCCTAGGACCGATTTCAGGGTTTCACCCCTCTTCAGCCAGGATAGCTTGATTACAGTGGCATGGAGAGCATGGGACCCACGTCTGGGCATATTCTTCTCACTTGGGGTGACAAATGCAAAAACAACAGTTGATGGACAGCATGCAGAACAATGTCATACATTCACCCCAGTACAGAGATCTGGGCCTAAATCCATTGTTTTTTTGCTCACCATGCCGCTCCAGTTTGAACCCAGCCATATGCAAATCAGTCTTGACCCTGTGCCTCATGTGAACAGTCCAGCCCGAACTGCCAAGCCAGGTCCTCCCTGGACTGGAAACAAGCATCCTAGGACCGGTTTCGGGGTTTCACCCCTCTTCAGCCAGGATAGCTTGATTCCAGTGGCATGGAGAGCACGGGACCCACGTCTGGGCATACCCTTCCCACTTGGGGTGACAAATGCAAAAACAACAGTTGATGGACAGAATGCAGAACAATGTCATACATTCACCCCAGTACAGAGATCTGAGCCTAAATCCATGATTTTTTTGCTCACCATGCCGTTCCAGTTTGAACCCAGCCATATGCAAATCAGTCTTGACCCTGTGCCTCATGTGAACAGTCCAGCCCGAACTGCCAAGCCAGGTCCTCCCTGGACTGGAAACAAGCATCCTAGGACCGGTTTCGGGGTTTCACCCCTCTTCAGCCAGGATAGCTTGATTCCAGTGGCATGGAGAGCACGGGACCCACGTCTGGGCATACCCTTCCCACTTGGGGTGACAAATGCAAAAACAACAGTTGATTGAAAGAATGCAGAACAATGTCATATATTCACCCCAGTACAGAGATCTGGGCCTAAATCCATCGTTTTTTTGCGCTCACCATGCCGTTCCAGTTTGAACCCAGCCATATGCAAATCAGTCTTGACCCTGTGCCTCATGGGAACAGTCCAGCCCGAACTGCCAAGCCAGGTCCTTCCTGGACTGGAAACAAGCATCCTAGGACCGGTTTCGGGGTTTCACCCCTCTTCAGCCAGGATAGCTTGATTCCAGTGGCATGGAGAGCACGGGACCCACGTCTGGGCATACCCTTCCCACTTGGGGTGACAAATGCAAAAACAACAGTTGATGGAGAGAATGCAGAACAATGTCATACATTCACCCCAGTACAGAGATCTGGGCCTAAATCCATCGTTTTTTTGCTCACCATGCCGTTCCAGTTTGAACCCAGCCATATGCAAATCAGTCTTGACCCTGTGCCTCATGTGAACAGTCCAGCCCGAACTGCCAAGCCAGGTCCTCCCTGGACTGGAAACAAGCATCCTAGGACCGGTTTCGGGGTTTCACCCCTCTTCAGCTAGGATAGCTTGATTCCAGTGGCATGGAGAGCACGGGACCCACGTCTGGGCATACCCTTCCCACTTGGGGTGACAAATGCAAAAACAACAGTTGAAGGAGAGAATGCAGAACAATGTCATACATTCATCCCAGTACAGAGATCTGGGCCTAAATCCATCGTTTTTTTGCTCACCATGCCGTTCCAGTTTGAACCCAGCCATATGCAAATCGGTCTTGACCCTGTGCCTCATGGGAACAGTCCAGTCCGAACTGCCAGTCCAGGTCCTCCCTGGACTGGAAACAAGCATCCTAGGACCGGTTTCGGGGTTTCACACCTCTTCAGCCAGGATAGCTTGATGCCAGTGGCATGGAGAGCACGGGACCCACGTCTGGGCATACCCTTCCCACTTGGGGTGACAAATGCAAAAACAACAGTTGAAGGAGAGAATGCAGAACAATGTCATACATTCACCCCAGTACAGAGATGTGGGCCTCAATCCATAGTTTTTTTGCTCACCATGCCGTTCCAGTTTGAACCCAGCCATATGCAAATCAGTCTTGACCCTGTGCCTCATGGGAACAGTCCAGCCCGAACTGCCAAGCCACGTCCTCCCTGGACTGGAAACAAGCATCCTAGGACCGATTTCGGGGTTTCACCCCTCTTCAGCCAGGATAGCTTGATTACAGTGGCATGGAGAGCATGGGACCCACGTCTGGGCATATTCTTCTCACTTGGGGTGACAAATGCAAAAACAACAGTTGATGGACAGCATGCAGAACAATGTCATACATTCACCCCAGTACAGAGATCTGGGCCTAAATCCATTGTTTTTTTGCTCACCATGCTGTTCCAGTTTGAACCCAGCCATATGCAAATCAGTCTTGACCCTGTGCCTCATGGGAACAGTCCAGCCCGAACTGCCAAGCCACGTCCTCCCTGGACTGGAAACAAGCATCCTAGGACCGATTTCGGGGTTTCACCCCTCTTCAGCCAGGATAGCTTGATTACAGTGGCATGGAGAGCATGGGACCCACGTCTGGGCATATTCTTCTCACTTGGGGTGACAAATGCAAAAACAACAGGTGATGGACAGCATGCAGAACAATGTCATACATTCACCCCAGTACAGAGATCTGGGCCTAAATCCATTGTTTTTTTGCTCACCATGCTGCTCCAGTTTGAACCCAGCCATATGCAAATCAGTCTTGACCCTGTGCCTCATGGGAACAGTCCAGCCCAAACTGCCAAGCCAGGTCCTCCCTGGACTGGAAACAAGCATCCTAGGACCGGTTTCGGGGTTTCACTCCTCTTCAGCCAGGATAGCTTGATTCCAGTGGCATGGAAAGCACGGGACCCACGTCTGGGCATACCCTTCCCACTTGGGGTGACAAATGCAAAAACAACAGTTGATGGAAAGAATGCAGAACAATGTCATACATTCACCCCAGTACAGAGATCTGAGCCTAAATCCATCGTTTTTTTGCTCACCATGCCGTTCCAGTTTGAACCCAGCCATATGCAAATCAGTCTTGACCCTGTGCCTCATGTGAACAGTCCAGCCCGAACGGGCAAGCCAGGTCCTCCCTGGACTGGAAACAAGCATCCTAGGACTGGTTTCGGGGTTTCACCCCTCTTCAGCCAGGATAGCTTGATTCCAGTGGCATGGAGAGCACGGGACCCACGTCTGGGCATACCCTTCCCACTTGGGGTGACAAATGCAAAAACAACAGTTGATGGACAGAATGCAGAACAATGTCATACATTCACCCCAGTACAGAGATCTGGGCCTAAATCCATCGTTTTTTTGCTCACCATGCCGTTCCAGTTTGAACCCAGCCATATGCACATCAGTCTTGACCCTGTGCCTCATGGGAACAGTCCAGCCCGAACTGCCAAGCCAGGTCCTCCCTGGACTGGAAACAAGCATCCTAGGACCGGTTTCGGGGTTTCACCCCTCTTCAGCCAGGATAGCTTTATTCCAGTGGCATGGAGAGCACGGGACCCACATCTGGGCATACCCTTCCCACTTGGGGTGACAAATGCAAAAACAACAGTTGATGGAGAGAATGCAGAACAATGTCATACATTCACCCCAGTACAGAGATCTGGGCCTAAATCCATAGTTTTTTTGCTCACCATGCCGTTCCAGTTTGAACCCAGCCATATGCAAATCAGTCTTGACCCTGTGCCTCATGTGAACAGTCCAGCCCGAACTGCCAAGCCAGGTCCTCCCTGGACTGGAAACAAGCATCCTAGGACCGGTTTCGGGGTTTCACCCCTCTTCAGCTAGGATAGCTTGATTCCAGTGGCATGGAGAGCACGGGACCCACGTCTGGGCATACCCTTCCCACTTGGGGTGACAAATGCAAAAACAACAGTTGAAGGAGAGAATGCAGAACAATGTCATACATTCACCCCAGTACAGAGATCTGGGCCTAAATCCATCGTTTTTTTGCTCACCATGCCGTTCCAGTTTGAACCCAGCCATATGCAAATCGGTCTTGACCCTGTGCCTCATGGGAACAGTCCAGCCCGAACTGCCAGTCCAGGTCCTTCCTGGACTGGAAACAAGCATCCTAGGACCGGTTTCGGGGTTTCACACCTCTTCAGCCAGGATAGCTTGATGCCAGTGGCATGGAGAGCACGGGACCCACGTCTGGGCATACCCTTCCCACTTGGGGTGACAAATGCAAAAACAACAGTTGAAGGAGAGAATGCAGAACAATGTCATACATTCACCCCAGTACAGAGATGTGGGCCTCAATCCATAGTTTTTTTGCTCACCATGCCGTTCCAGTTTGAACCCAGCCATATGCAAATCAGTCTTGACCCTGTGCCTCATGGGAACAATCTAGCCCGAACTGCCAAGCCAGGTCTTCCCTGGACTGGAAACAAGCATCCTAGGACCGGTTTCGGGGTTTCACCCCTCTTCAGCCAGGATAGCTTGATTCAAGTGGCATGGAGAGCAAGGGACCCACATCTGGGCATACCCTTCCCACTTGGGGTGACAAATGCAAAAACAACAGTTGATGGACAGAATGCAGAACAATGTCATACATTCACCCCAGTACAGAGATCTGGGCCTAAATCCATCGTTTTTTTGCTCACCATGCCGTTCCAGTTTGAACCCAGCCATATGCAAATCAGTCTTGACCCTGTGCCTCATGGGAACAGTCCAGCCCGAACTGCCAAGCCACGTCCTCCCTGGACTGGAAACAAGCATCCTAGGACCGATTTCGGGGTTTCACCCCTCTTCAGCCAGGATAGCTTGATTACAGTGGCATGGAGAGCATGGGACCCACGTCTGGGCATATTCTTCTCACTTGGGGTGACAAATGCAAAAACAACAGTTGATGGACAGCATGCAGAACAATGTCATACATTCACCCCAGTACAGAGATCTGGGCCTAAATCCATTGTTTTTTTGCTCACCACGCTGCTCCAGTTTGAACCCAGCCATATGCAAATCAGTCTTGACCCTGTGCCTCATGGGAACAGTCCAGCCCAAACTGCCAAGCCAGGTCCTCCCTGGACTGGAAACAAGCATCCTAGGACCGGTTTCGGGGTTTCACTCCTCTTCAGCCAGGATAGCTTGATTCCAGTGGCATGGAAAGCACGGGACCCACGTCTGGGCATACCCTTCCCACTTGGGGGTGACAAACGCAAAAACAACAGTTGATGGAAAGAATGCAGAACAATGTCATACATTCACCCCAGTACAGAGATCTGAGCCTAAATCCATCGTTTTTTTGCTCACCATGCCGTTCCAGTTTGAACCCAGCCATATGCAAATCAGTCTTGACCCTGTGCCTCATGTGAACAGTCCAGCCCGAACGGGCAAGCCAGGTCCTCCCTGGACTGGAAACAAGCATCCTAGGACTGGTTTCGGGGTTTCACCCCTCTTCAGCCAGGATAGCTTGATTCCAGTGGCATGGAGAGCACGGGACCCACGTCTGGGCATACCCTTCCCACTTGGGGTGACAAATGCAAAAACAACAGTTGATGGACAGAATGCAGAACAATGTCATACATTCACCCCAGTACAGAGATCTGGGCCTAAATCCATCGTTTTTTTGCTCACCATGCCGTTCCAGTTTGAACCCAGCCATATGCAAATCAGTCTTGACCCTGTGCCTCATGGGAACAGTCCAGCCCGAACTGCCAAGCCAGGTCCTCCCTGGACTGGAAACAAGCATCCTAGGACCGGTTTCGGGGTTTCACCCCTCTTCAGCCAGGATAGCTTTATTCCAGTGGCATGGAGAGCACGGGACCCACATCTGGGCATACCCTTCCCACTTGGGGTGACAAATGCAAAAACAACAGTTGATGGACAGAATGCAGAACAATGTCATACATTCACCCCAGTACAGAGATCTGAGCCTAAATCCATCGTTTTTTTGCTCACCATGCCGTTCCAGTTTGAACCCAGCCATATTCAAATCAGTCTTGACCCTGTGCCTCATGTGAACCGTCCAGCCCGAACTGCCAAGCCAGGACCTCCCTGGACTGGAAACAAGCATCCTAGGACCGGTTTCGGGGTTTCACCCCTCTTGAGCCAGGATAGCTTGATTCCAGTGGCATGGAGAGCACGGGACCCACGTCTGGGCATACCCTTCCCACTTGGGGTGACAAATGCAAAAACAACAGTTGATGGACAGAATGCAGAACAATGTCATACATTCACCCCAGTACAGAGATCTGGGCCTAAATCCATCGTTTTTTTGCTCACCATGCCGTTCCAGTTTGAACCCAGCCATATGCAAATCAGTCTTGACCCTGTGCCTCATGTGAACAGTCCAGCCCGAACTGCCAAGCCAGGACCTCCCTGGACTGGAAACAAGCATCCTAGGACCGGTTTCGGGGTTTCACCCCTCTTCAGCCAGGATAGCTTGATTCCAGTGGCATGGAGAGTACGGGACCCACGTCTGGGCATACCCTTCCCACTTGGGGTGACAAATGCAAAAACAACAGTTGATGGACAGAATGCAGAACAATGTCATACATTCACCCCAGTACAGAGATCTGGGCCTAAATCCATCGTTTTTTTGCTCACCATGCCGTTCCAGTTTGAACCCAGCCATATGCAAATCAGTCTTAACCCTGTGCCTCATGGGAACAGTCCAGCCCGAACTGCCAAGCCAGGTCCTCCCTGGACTGGAAACAAGCATCCTAGGACCGGTTTCGGGGTTTCACCCCTCTTCAGCCAGGATAGCTTTATTCCAGTGGCATGGAGAGCACGGGACCCACATCTGGGCATACCCTTCCCACTTGGGGTGACAAATGCAAAAACAACAGTTGATGGACAGAATGCAGAACAATGTCATACATTCACCCCAGTACAGAGATCTGAGCCTAAATCCATCGTTTTTTTGCTCACCATGCCGTTCCAGTTTGAACCCAGCCATATGCAAATCAGTCTTGACCCTGTGCCTCATGGGAACAGTCCAGCCCAAACTGCCAAGCCAGGTCCTCCCTGGACTGGAAACAAGCATCCTAGGACCGGTTTCGGGGTTTCACCCCTCTTCAGCCAGGATAGCTTGATGCCAGTGGCATGGAGAGCACGGGACCCTCGTCTGGGCATACCCTTCCCACTTGGGGTGACAAATGCAAAAACAACAGTTGAAGGAGAGAATGCAGAACAATGTCATACATTCACCCCAGTACAGAGATCTGAGCCTAAATCCATCGTTTTTTTGCTCACCATGCCGTTCCAGTTTGAACCCAGCCATATGCAAATCAGTCTTGACCCTGTGCCTCATGGGAACAATCTAGCCCGAACTGCCAAGCCAGGTCCTCCCTGGACTGGAAACAAGCATCCTAGGACCGATTTCGGGGTTTCACCCCTCTTCAGCCAGGATAGCTTGATTACAGTGGCATGGAGAGCATGGGACCCACGTCTGGGCATATTCTTCTCACTTGGGGTGACAAATGCAAAAACAACTGTTGATGGACAGCATGCAGAACAATGTCATACATTCACCCCAGTACAGAGATCTGGGCCTAAATCCATTGTTTTTTTGCTCACCATGCCGCTCCAGTTTGAACCCAGCCATATGCAAATCAGTCTTGACCCTGTGCCTCATGGGAACAGTCCAGCCCGAACTGCCAAGCCAGGTCCTCCCTGGACTGGAAACAAGCATCCTAGGACCGGTTTCGGGGTTTCACCCCTCTTCAGCCAGGATAGCTGGATTCCAGTGGCATGGAGAGCACGGGACCCACGTCTGGGCATACCCTTCCCACTTGGGGTGACAAATGCAAAAACAACAGTTGATGGACAGAATGCAGAACAATGTCATACATTCACCCCAGTACAGAGATCTGAGCCTAAATCCATCGTTTTTTTGCTCACCATGCCGTTCCAGTTTGAACCCAGCCATATGCAAATCAGTCTTGACCCTGTGCCTCATGTGAACAGTCCAGCCCGAACTGCCAAGCCAGGACCTCCCTGGACTGGAAACAAGCATCCTAGGACCGGTTTCGGGGTTTTACCCCTCTTCAGCCAGGATAGCTTGATTCCAGTGGCATGGAGAGTACGGGACCCACGTCTGGGCATACCCTTCCCACTTGGGGTGACAAATGCAAAAACAACAGTTGATGGACAGAATGCAGAACAATGTCATACATTCACCCCAGTACAGAGATCTGGGCCTAAATCCATCGTTTTTTTGCTCACCATGACGTTCCAGTTTGAACCCAGCCATATGCAAATCAGTCTTGACCCTGCACCTCATGGGAACAGTCCAGCCCGAACTGCCAAGCCAGGTCCTCCCTGGACTGGAAACAAGCATCCTAGGACCGGTTTCGGGGTTCACCCCTCTTCAGCCAGGATAGCTTTATTCCAGTGGCATGGAGAGCACGGGACCCACATCTGGGCATACCCTTCCCACTTGGGGTGACAAATGCAAAAACAACAGTTGATGGACAGAATGCAGAACAATGTCATACATTCACCCCAGTACAGAGATCTGAGCCTAAATCCATCGTTTTTTTGCTCACCATGCCGTTCCAGTTTGAACCCAGCCATATGCAAATCAGTCTTGACCCTGTGCCTCATGGGAACAGTCCAGCCCGAACTGCCAAGCCAGGTCCTCCCTGGACTGGAAACAAGCATCCTAGGACCGGTTTCGGGGTTTCACCCCTCTTCAGCCAGGATAGCTTGATGCCAGTGGCATGGAGAGCACGGGACCCTCGTCTGGGCATACCCTTCCCACTTGGGGTGACAAATGCAAAAACAACAGTTGAAGGAGAGAATGCAGAACAATGTCATACATTCACCCCAGTACAGAGATCTGGGCCTCAATCCATAGTTTTTTTGCTCACCATGCCGTTCCAGTTTGAACCCAGCCATATGCAAATCAGTCTTGACCCTGTGCCTCAAGGGAACAATCTAGCCCGAACTGCCAAGCCAGGTCCTCCCTGGACTGGAAACAAGCATCCTAGGACCGGTTTTGGGGTTTCACCCCTCTTCAGCCAGGATAGCTTGTTTCCAGTGGCATGGAGAGCACGGGACCCACAACTGGGCATACCCTTCCCACTTGGGGTGACAAATGCAAAAACAACAGTTGATGGACAGAATGCAGAACAATGTCATACATTCACCCCAGTACAGAGATCTGAGCCTAAATCCATCGTTTTTTTGCTCACCATGCCGTTCCAGTTTGAACCCAGCCATATGCAAATCAGTCTTGACCCTGTGCCTCATGGGAACAGTCCAGCCCGAACTGCCAAGCCACGTCCTCCCTGGACTGGAAACAAGCATCCTAGGACCGATTTCGGGGTTTCACCCCTCTTCAGCCAGGATAGCTTGATTACAGTGGCATGGAGAGCATGGGACCCACGTCTGGGCATATTCTTCTCACTTGGGGTGACAAATGCAAAAACAACAGTTGATGGACAGAATGCAGAACAATGTCATACATTCACCCCAGTACAGAGATCTGGGCCTAAATCCATCGTTTTTTTGCTCACCGTGCCGTTCCAGTTTGAACCCAGCCATATGCAAATCAGTCTTGACCCTGTGCCTCATGGGAACAGTCCAGCCCGAACTGCCAAGCCAGGTCCTCCCTGGACTGGAAACAAGCATCCTAGGATCGGTTTCGGGGTTTCACCCCTCTTCAGCCAGGATAGCTTGATGCCAGTGGCATGGAGAGCACAGGACCCACGTCTGGGCATACCCTTCCCAGTTGGGGTGACAAATGCAAAAACAACAGTTGAAGGAGAGAATGCAGAACAATGTCATACATTCACCCCAGTACAGAGATCTGGGCCTCAATCCATAGTTTTTTTGCTCACCATGCCGTTCCAGTTTGAACCCAGCCATATGCAAATCAGTCTTGACCCTGTGCCTCATGGGAACAATCTAGCCTGAACTGCCAAGCCAGGTCCTCCCTGGACTGGAAACAAGCATCCTAGGACCGGTTTCGGGGTTTCACCCCTCTTCAGCCAGGATAGCTTGATTCCAGTGGCATGGAGAGCACGGGACCCACATCTGGGCATACCCTTCCCACTTGGGGTGACAAATGCAAAAACAACAGTTGATGGACAGAATGCAGAACAATGTCATACATTCACCCCAGTACAGAGATCTGAGCCTAAATCCATCGTTTTTTGCTCACCATGCAGTTCCAGTTTGAACCCAGCCATATACAAATCAGTCTTGACCCTGTGCCTCATGGGAACAGTCCAGCCCGAACTGCCAAGCCACGTCCTCCCTGGACTGGAAACAAGCATCCTAGGACCGATTTCGGGGTTTCACCCCTCTTCAGCCAGGATAGCTTGATTACAGTGGCATGGAGAGCATGGGACCCACGTCTGGGCATATTCTTCTCACTTGGGGTGACAAATGCAAAAACAACAGTTGATGGACAGCATGCAGAACAATGTCATACATTCACCCCAGTACAGAGATCTGGGCCTAAATCCATTGTTTTTTTGCTCACCATACCGCTCCAGTTTGAACCCAGCCATATGCAAATCAGTCTTGACCCTGTGCCTCATGGGAACAGTCCAGCCCGAACTGCCAAGCCAGGTCCTCCCTGGACTGGAAACAAGCATCCTAGGACCGGTTTCGGGGTTTCACCCCTCTTCAGCCAGGATAGCTTGATTCCAGTGGCATGGAGAGCACGGGACCCACGTCTGGGCATACCCTTCCCACTTGGGGTGACAAATGCAAAAACAACAGTTGATGGACAGAATGCAGAACAATGTCATACATTCACCCCAGTACAGACATCTGAGCCTAAATCCATCGTTTTTTTGCTCTCCATGCCGTTCCAGTTTGAACCCAGCCATATGCAAATCAGTCTTGACCCTGTGCCTCATGTGAACAGTCCAGCCCGAACTGCCAAGCCAGGTCCTCCCTGGACTGGAAACAAGCATCCTAGGACCGGTTTCGAGGTTTCACCCCTCTTCAGCCAGGATAGCTTGATTCCAGTGGCATGGAGAGCACGGGACCCACGTCTGGGCATACCCTTCCCACTTGGGGTGACAAATGCAAAAACAACAGTTGATTGAAAGAATGCAGAACAATGTCATACATTCACCCCAGTACAGAGATCTGGGCCTAAATCCATCGTTTTTTTGCTCACCATGCTGTTCCAGTTTGAACCCAGCCATATGCAAATCAGTCTTGACCCTGTGCCTCATGGGAACAGTCCAGCCCGAACTGCCAAGCCAGGTCCTCCCTGGACTGGAAACAAGCATCCTAGGACCGGTTTCGGGGTTTCACCCCTCTTCAGCCAGGATAGCTTGATTCCAGTGGCATGGAGAGCACGGGACCCACATCTGGGCATACCCTTCCCACTTGGGGTGACAAATGCAAAAACAACAGTTGATGGACAGAATGCAGAACAATGTCATACATTCACCCCAGTACAGAGATCTGGGCCTAAATCCATCGTTTTTTTGCTCACCATGCCGTTCCAGTTTGAACCCAGCCATATGCAAATCAGTCTTGACCCTGTGCCTCATGGGAACAGTCCAGCCCGAACTGCCAAGCCAGGTCCTCCCTGGACTGGAAACAAGCATCCTAGGACCGGTTTCGGGGTTTCACCCCTCTTCAGCTAGGATAGCTTGATGCCAGTGGCATGGAGAGCACGGGACCCACGTCTGGGCATACCCTTCCCACTTGGGGTGACAAATGCAAAAACAACAGTTGAAGGAGAGAATGCAGAACAATGTCATACATTCACCCCAGTACAGAGATCTGGGCCTAAATCCATCATTTTTTTGCTCACCATGCCGTTCCAGTTTGAACCCAGCCATATGCAAATCAGTCTTGACCCTGTGCCTCATGGGAACAATCTAGCCCGAACTGCCAAGCCAGGTCCTCCCTGGACTGGAAACAAGCATCCTAGGACCGGTTTCGGGGTTTCACCCCTCTTCAGCCAGGATAGCTTGATTCCAGTGGCATGGAGAGCACGGGACCCACATCTGGGCATACCCTTCCCACTTGGGGTGACAAATGCAAAAACAACAGTTGATGGACAGAATGCAGAACAATGTCATACATTCACCCCAGTACAGAGATCTGAGCCTAAATCCATCGTTTTTTTGCTCACCATGCCGTTCCAGTTTGAACCCAGCCATATGCAAATCAGTCTTGACCCTGTGCCTCATGGGAACAGTCCAGCCCGAACTGCCAAGCCACGTCCTCCCTGGACTGGAAACAAGCATCCTAGTACCGATTTCGGGGTTTCACCCCTCTTCAGCCAGGATAGCTTGATTACAGTGGCATGGAGAGCATGGGACCCACGTCTGGGCATATTCTTCTCACTTGGGGTGACAAATGCAAAAACAACAGTTGATGGACAGCATGCAGAACAATGTCATACATTCACCCCAGTACAGAGATCTGGGCCTAAATCCATTGTTTTTTTGCTCACCATGCTGCTCCAGTTTGAACCCAGCCATATGCAAATCAGTCTTGACCCTGTGCCTCATGGGAACAGTCCAGCCCGAACTGCCAAGCCAGGTCCTCCCTGGACTGGAAACAAGCATCCTAGGACCGGTTTCGGGGTTTCACCCCTCTTCAGCCAGGATAGCTTGATTCCAGAGGCATGGAGAGCACAGGACCCACGTCTGGGCATACCCTTCCCACTTGGGGTGACAAATGCAAAAACAACAGTTGATGGACAGAATGCAGAACAATGTCATACATTCACCCCAGTACAGAGATCTGAGCCTAAATCCATCGTTTTTTTGCTCACCATGCCGTTCCAGTTTGAACCCAGCCATATGCAAATCAGTCTTGACCCTGTGCCTCATGTGAACAGTCCAGCCCGAACGGCCAAGCCAGGTCCTCTCTGGACTGGAAACAAGCATCCTAGGACCGGTTTCGGGGTTTCACCCCTCTTCAGCCAGGATAGCTTGATTCCAGTGGCATGGAGAGCACGGGACCCACGTCTGGGCATACCCTTCCCACTTGGGGTGACCAATGCAAAAACAACAGTTGATGGACAGAATGCAGAACAATGTCATACATTCACCCCAGTACAGAGATCTGGGCCTAAATCCATCGTTTTTTTGCTCACCATGCCGTTCCAGATTGAACCCAGCCATATGCAAATCAGTCTTGACCCTGTGCGTCATGGGAACAGTCCAGCCCGAACTGCCAAGCCACGTCCTCCTTGGACTGGAAACAAGCATCCTAGGACCGATTTCGGGGTTTCACCCCTCTTCAGCCAGGATAGCTTGATTACAGTGGTATGGAGAGCATGGGACCCACGTCTGGGCATATTCTTCTCACTTGGGGTGACAAATGCAAAAACAACAGTTGATGGACAGCATGCAGAACAATGTCATACATTCACCCCAGTACAGAGATCTGGGCCTAAATCCATTGTTTTTTTGCTCACCATGCTGCTCCAGTTTGAACCCAGCCATATGCAAATCAGTCTTGACCCTGTGCCTCATGGGAACAGTCCTGCCCAAACTGCCAAGCCAGGTCCTCCCTGGACTGGAAACAAGCATCCTAGGACCGGAAGAGGGGTTTCACCCCTCTTCAGCCAGGATAGCTTGATTCCAGTGGCATGGAGAGCACGGGACCCACGTCTGGGCATACCCTTCCCACTTGGGGTGACAAATGCAAAAACAACAGTTGATGGACAGAATGCAGAACAATGTCATACATTCACCCCAGTACAGAGATCTGAGCCTAAATCCATCGTTTTTTTGCTCACCATGCCGTTCCAGTTTGAACCCAGCCATATGCAAATCAGTCTTGACCCTGTGCCTCATGTGAACGGTCCAGCCCGAACGGCCAAGCCAGGTCCTCCCTGGACTGGAAACAAGCATCCTAGGACCGGTTTCGGGGTTTCACCCCTCTTCAGCCAGGATAGCTTGTTTCCAGTGGCATGGAGAGCACGGGACCCACGTCTGGGCATACCCTTCCCACTTGGGGTGACAAATGCAAAAACAACAGTTGATGGACAGAATGCAGAACAATGTCATACATTCACCCCAGTACAGAGATCTGGGCCTAAATCCATCGTTTTTTTGCTCACCATGCCGTTCCAGTTTGAACCCAGCCATATGCAAATCAGTCTTGACCCTGTGCCTCATGGGAACAGTCCAGCCCGAACTGCCAAGCCAGGTCCTCCCTAGACTGGAAACAAGCATCCTAGGACCGGTTTCGGGGTTTCACCCCTCTTCAGCCAGGATAGCTTGATGCCAGTGGCATGGAGAGCACGGGACCCACGTCTGGGCATACCCTTCCCACTTGGGGTGACAAATGCAAAAACAACAGTTGAAGGAGAGAATGCAGAACAATGTCATACATTCACCCCAGTACAGAGATCTGGGCCTAAATCCATCGTTTTTTTGCTCACCATGCCGTTCCAGTTTGAACCCAGCCATATGCAAATCAGTCTTGACCCTGTGCCTCATGGGAACAGTCCAGCCCGAACTGCCAAGCCAGGTCCTCCCTGGACTGGAAACAAGCATCCTAGGACCGGTTTCGGGGTTTCACCCCTCTTCAGCCAGGATAGCTTGATGCCAGTGGCATGGAGAGCACGGGACCCACGTCTGGGCATACCCTTCCCACTTGGGGTGACAAATGCAAAAACAACAGTTGAAGGAGAGAATGCAGAACAATGTCATACATTCACCCCAGTACAGAGATGTGGGCCTCAATCCATAGTTTTTTTGCTCACCATGCCGTTCCAGTTTGAACCCAGCCATATGCAAATCAGTCTTGACCCTGTGCCTCATGGGAACAATCTAGCCCGAACTGCCAAGCCAGGACCTCCCTGGACTGGAAACAAGCATCCTAGGACCGGTTTCGGGGTTTCACCCCTCTTCAGCCAGGATAGCTTGATTCCAGTGGCATGGAGAGCACGGGACCCACATCTGGGCATACCCTTCCCACTTGGGGTGACAAATGCAAAAACAACAGTTGATGGACAGAATGCAGAACAATGTCATACATTCACCCCAGTACAGAGATCTGAGCCTAAATCCATCGTTTTTTTGCTCACCATGCCGTTCCAGTTTGAACCCAGCCATATGCAAATCAGTCTTGACCCTGTGCCTCATGGGAACAGTCCAGCCCGAATTGCCAAGCCACGTCCTCCCTGGACTGGAAACAAGCATCCTAGGACCGATTTCGGGGTTTCACCCCTCTTCAGCCAGGATAGCTTGATTACAGTGGCATGGAGAGCATGGGACCCACGTCTGGGCATACTCTTCCCACTTGGGGTGACAAATGCAAAAACAACAGTTGATGGAGAGAATGCAGAACAATGTCATACATTCACCCCAGTACAGAGATGTGGGCCTCAATCCATAGTTTTTTTGCTCACCATGCCGTTCCAGTTTGAACCCAGCCATATGCAAATCAGTCTTGACCCTGTGCCTCATGGGAACAATCTAGCCCGAACTGCCAAGCCAGGTCTTCCCTGGACTGGAAACAAGCATCCTAGGACCGGTTTCGGGGTTTCACCCCTCTTCAGCCAGGATAGCTTGATTCAAGTGGCATGGAGAGCAAGGGACCCACATCTGGGCATACCCTTCCCACTTGGGGTGACAAATGCAAAAACAACAGTTGATGGACAGAATGCAGAACAATGTCATACATTCACCCCAGTACAGAGATCTGGGCCTAAATCCATCGTTTTTTTGCTCACCATGCCGTTCCAGTTTGAACCCAGCCATATGCAAATCAGTCTTGACCCTGTGCCTCATGGGAACAGTCCAGCCCGAACTGCCAAGCCACGTCCTCCCTGGACTGGAAACAAGCATCCTAGGACCGATTTCGGGGTTTCACCCCTCTTCAGCCAGGATAGCTTGATTACAGTGGCATGGAGAGCATGGGACCCACGTCTGGGCATATTCTTCTCACTTGGGGTGACAAATGCAAAAACAACAGTTGATGGACAGCATGCAGAACAATGTCATACATTCACCCCAGTACAGAGATCTGGGCCTAAATCCATTGTTTTTTTGCTCACCACGCTGCTCCAGTTTGAACCCAGCCATATGCAAATCAGTCTTGACCCTGTGCCTCATGGGAACAGTCCAGCCCAAACTGCCAAGCCAGGTCCTCCCTGGACTGGAAACAAGCATCCTAGGACCGGTTTCGGGGTTTCACTCCTCTTCAGCCAGGATAGCTTGATTCCAGTGGCATGGAAAGCACGGGACCCACGTCTGGGCATACCCTTCCCACTTGGGGGTGACAAACGCAAAAACAACAGTTGATGGAAAGAATGCAGAACAATGTCATACATTCACCCCAGTACAGAGATCTGAGCCTAAATCCATCGTTTTTTTGCTCACCATGCCGTTCCAGTTTGAACCCAGCCATATGCAAATCAGTCTTGACCCTGTGCCTCATGTGAACAGTCCAGCCCGAACGGGCAAGCCAGGTCCTCCCTGGACTGGAAACAAGCATCCTAGGACTGGTTTCGGGGTTTCACCCCTCTTCAGCCAGGATAGCTTGATTCCAGTGGCATGGAGAGCACGGGACCCACGTCTGGGCATACCCTTCCCACTTGGGGTGACAAATGCAAAAACAACAGTTGATGGACAGAATGCAGAACAATGTCATACATTCACCCCAGTACAGAGATCTGGGCCTAAATCCATCGTTTTTTTGCTCACCATGCCGTTCCAGTTTGAACCCAGCCATATGCAAATCAGTCTTGACCCTGTGCCTCATGGGAACAGTCCAGCCCGAACTGCCAAGCCAGGTCCTCCCTGGACTGGAAACAAGCATCCTAGGACCGGTTTCGGGGTTTCACCCCTCTTCAGCCAGGATAGCTTTATTCCAGTGGCATGGAGAGCACGGGACCCACATCTGGGCATACCCTTCCCACTTGGGGTGACAAATGCAAAAACAACAGTTGATGGACAGAATGCAGAACAATGTCATACATTCACCCCAGTACAGAGATCTGAGCCTAAATCCATCGTTTTTTTGCTCACCATGCCGTTCCAGTTTGAACCCAGCCATATTCAAATCAGTCTTGACCCTGTGCCTCATGTGAACCGTCCAGCCCGAACTGCCAAGCCAGGACCTCCCTGGACTGGAAACAAGCATCCTAGGACCGGTTTCGGGGTTTCACCCCTCTTGAGCCAGGATAGCTTGATTCCAGTGGCATGGAGAGCACGGGACCCACGTCTGGGCATACCCTTCCCACTTGGGGTGACAAATGCAAAAACAACAGTTGATGGACAGAATGCAGAACAATGTCATACATTCACCCCAGTACAGAGATCTGGGCCTAAATCCATCGTTTTTTTGCTCACCATGCCGTTCCAGTTTGAACCCAGCCATATGCAAATCAGTCTTGACCCTGTGCCTCATGTGAACAGTCCAGCCCGAACTGCCAAGCCAGGACCTCCCTGGACTGGAAACAAGCATCCTAGGACCGGTTTCGGGGTTTCACCCCTCTTCAGCCAGGATAGCTTGATTCCAGTGGCATGGAGAGTACGGGACCCACGTCTGGGCATACCCTTCCCACTTGGGGTGACAAATGCAAAAACAACAGTTGATGGACAGAATGCAGAACAATGTCATACATTCACCCCAGTACAGAGATCTGGGCCTAAATCCATCGTTTTTTTGCTCACCATGCCGTTCCAGTTTGAACCCAGCCATATGCAAATCAGTCTTAACCCTGTGCCTCATGGGAACAGTCCAGCCCGAACTGCCAAGCCAGGTCCTCCCTGGACTGGAAACAAGCATCCTAGGACCGGTTTCGGGGTTTCACCCCTCTTCAGCCAGGATAGCTTTATTCCAGTGGCATGGAGAGCACGGGACCCACATCTGGGCATACCCTTCCCACTTGGGGTGACAAATGCAAAAACAACAGTTGATGGACAGAATGCAGAACAATGTCATACATTCACCCCAGTACAGAGATCTGAGCCTAAATCCATCGTTTTTTTGCTCACCATGCCGTTCCAGTTTGAACCCAGCCATATGCAAATCAGTCTTGACCCTGTGCCTCATGGGAACAGTCCAGCCCAAACTGCCAAGCCAGGTCCTCCCTGGACTGGAAACAAGCATCCTAGGACCGGTTTCGGGGTTTCACCCCTCTTCAGCCAGGATAGCTTGATGCCAGTGGCATGGAGAGCACGGGACCCTCGTCTGGGCATACCCTTCCCACTTGGGGTGACAAATGCAAAAACAACAGTTGAAGGAGAGAATGCAGAACAATGTCATACATTCACCCCAGTACAGAGATCTGAGCCTAAATCCATCGTTTTTTTGCTCACCATGCCGTTCCAGTTTGAACCCAGCCATATGCAAATCAGTCTTGACCCTGTGCCTCATGGGAACAATCTAGCCCGAACTGCCAAGCCAGGTCCTCCCTGGACTGGAAACAAGCATCCTAGGACCGATTTCGGGGTTTCACCCCTCTTCAGCCAGGATAGCTTGATTACAGTGGCATGGAGAGCATGGGACCCACGTCTGGGCATATTCTTCTCACTTGGGGTGACAAATGCAAAAACAACAGTTGATGGACAGCATGCAGAACAATGTCATACATTCACCCCAGTACAGAGATCTGGGCCTAAATCCATTGTTTTTTTGCTCACCATGCCGCTCCAGTTTGAACCCAGCCATATGCAAATCAGTCTTGACCCTGTGCCTCATGGGAACAGTCCAGCCCGAACTGCCAAGCCAGGTCCTCCCTGGACTGGAAACAAGCATCCTAGGACCGGTTTCGGGGTTTCACCCCTCTTCAGCCAGGATAGCTGGATTCCAGTGGCATGGAGAGCACGGGACCCACGTCTGGGCATACCCTTCCCACTTGGGGTGACAAATGCAAAAACAACAGTTGATGGACAGAATGCAGAACAATGTCATACATTCACCCCAGTACAGAGATCTGAGCCTAAATCCATCGTTTTTTTGCTCACCATGCCGTTCCAGTTTGAACCCAGCCATATGCAAATCAGTCTTGACCCTGTGCCTCATGTGAACAGTCCAGCCCGAACTGCCAAGCCAGGACCTCCCTGGACTGGAAACAAGCATCCTAGGACCGGTTTCGGGGTTTTACCCCTCTTCAGCCAGGATAGCTTGATTCCAGTGGCATGGAGAGTACGGGACCCACGTCTGGGCATACCCTTCCCACTTGGGGTGACAAATGCAAAAACAACAGTTGATGGACAGAATGCAGAACAATGTCATACATTCACCCCAGTACAGAGATCTGGGCCTAAATCCATCGTTTTTTTGCTCACCATGACGTTCCAGTTTGAACCCAGCCATATGCAAATCAGTCTTGACCCTGCACCTCATGGGAACAGTCCAGCCCGAACTGCCAAGCCAGGTCCTCCCTGGACTGGAAACAAGCATCCTAGGACCGGTTTCGGGGTTCACCCCTCTTCAGCCAGGATAGCTTTATTCCAGTGGCATGGAGAGCACGGGACCCACATCTGGGCATACCCTTCCCACTTGGGGTGACAAATGCAAAAACAACAGTTGATGGACAGAATGCAGAACAATGTCATACATTCACCCCAGTACAGAGATCTGAGCCTAAATCCATCGTTTTTTTGCTCACCATGCCGTTCCAGTTTGAACCCAGCCATATGCAAATCAGTCTTGACCCTGTGCCTCATGGGAACAGTCCAGCCCGAACTGCCAAGCCAGGTCCTCCCTGGACTGGAAACAAGCATCCTAGGACCGGTTTCGGGGTTTCACCCCTCTTCAGCCAGGATAGCTTGATGCCAGTGGCATGGAGAGCACGGGACCCTCGTCTGGGCATACCCTTCCCACTTGGGGTGACAAATGCAAAAACAACAGTTGAAGGAGAGAATGCAGAACAATGTCATACATTCACCCCAGTACAGAGATCTGGGCCTCAATCCATAGTTTTTTTGCTCACCATGCCGTTCCAGTTTGAACCCAGCCATATGCAAATCAGTCTTGACCCTGTGCCTCAAGGGAACAATCTAGCCCGAACTGCCAAGCCAGGTCCTCCCTGGACTGGAAACAAGCATCCTAGGACCGGTTTTGGGGTTTCACCCCTCTTCAGCCAGGATAGCTTGTTTCCAGTGGCATGGAGAGCACGGGACCCACAACTGGGCATACCCTTCCCACTTGGGGTGACAAATGCAAAAACAACAGTTGATGGACAGAATGCAGAACAATGTCATACATTCACCCCAGTACAGAGATCTGAGCCTAAATCCATCGTTTTTTTGCTCACCATGCCGTTCCAGTTTGAACCCAGCCATATGCAAATCAGTCTTGACCCTGTGCCTCATGGGAACAGTCCAGCCCGAACTGCCAAGCCACGTCCTCCCTGGACTGGAAACAAGCATCCTAGGACCGATTTCGGGGTTTCACCCCTCTTCAGCCAGGATAGCTTGATTACAGTGGCATGGAGAGCATGGGACCCACGTCTGGGCATATTCTTCTCACTTGGGGTGACAAATGCAAAAACAACAGTTGATGGACAGAATGCAGAACAATGTCATACATTCACCCCAGTACAGAGATCTGGGCCTAAATCCATCGTTTTTTTGCTCACCGTGCCGTTCCAGTTTGAACCCAGCCATATGCAAATCAGTCTTGACCCTGTGCCTCATGGGAACAGTCCAGCCCGAACTGCCAAGCCAGGTCCTCCCTGGACTGGAAACAAGCATCCTAGGATCGGTTTCGGGGTTTCACCCCTCTTCAGCCAGGATAGCTTGATGCCAGTGGCATGGAGAGCACAGGACCCACGTCTGGGCATACCCTTCCCAGTTGGGGTGACAAATGCAAAAACAACAGTTGAAGGAGAGAATGCAGAACAATGTCATACATTCACCCCAGTACAGAGATCTGGGCCTCAATCCATAGTTTTTTTGCTCACCATGCCGTTCCAGTTTGAACCCAGCCATATGCAAATCAGTCTTGACCCTGTGCCTCATGGGAACAATCTAGCCTGAACTGCCAAGCCAGGTCCTCCCTGGACTGGAAACAAGCATCCTAGGACCGGTTTCGGGGTTTCACCCCTCTTCAGCCAGGATAGCTTGATTCCAGTGGCATGGAGAGCACGGGACCCACATCTGGGCATACCCTTCCCACTTGGGGTGACAAATGCAAAAACAACAGTTGATGGACAGAATGCAGAACAATGTCATACATTCACCCCAGTACAGAGATCTGAGCCTAAATCCATCGTTTTTTGCTCACCATGCAGTTCCAGTTTGAACCCAGCCATATACAAATCAGTCTTGACCCTGTGCCTCATGGGAACAGTCCAGCCCGAACTGCCAAGCCACGTCCTCCCTGGACTGGAAACAAGCATCCTAGGACCGATTTCGGGGTTTCACCCCTCTTCAGCCAGGATAGCTTGATTACAGTGGCATGGAGAGCATGGGACCCACGTCTGGGCATATTCTTCTCACTTGGGGTGACAAATGCAAAAACAACAGTTGATGGACAGCATGCAGAACAATGTCATACATTCACCCCAGTACAGAGATCTGGGCCTAAATCCATTGTTTTTTTGCTCACCATACCGCTCCAGTTTGAACCCAGCCATATGCAAATCAGTCTTGACCCTGTGCCTCATGGGAACAGTCCAGCCCGAACTGCCAAGCCAGGTCCTCCCTGGACTGGAAACAAGCATCCTAGGACCGGTTTCGGGGTTTCACCCCTCTTCAGCCAGGATAGCTTGATTCCAGTGGCATGGAGAGCACGGGACCCACGTCTGGGCATACCCTTCCCACTTGGGGTGACAAATGCAAAAACAACAGTTGATGGACAGAATGCAGAACAATGTCATACATTCACCCCAGTACAGACATCTGAGCCTAAATCCATCGTTTTTTTGCTCTCCATGCCGTTCCAGTTTGAACCCAGCCATATGCAAATCAGTCTTGACCCTGTGCCTCATGTGAACAGTCCAGCCCGAACTGCCAAGCCAGGTCCTCCCTGGACTGGAAACAAGCATCCTAGGACCGGTTTCGAGGTTTCACCCCTCTTCAGCCAGGATAGCTTGATTCCAGTGGCATGGAGAGCACGGGACCCACGTCTGGGCATACCCTTCCCACTTGGGGTGACAAATGCAAAAACAACAGTTGATTGAAAGAATGCAGAACAATGTCATACATTCACCCCAGTACAGAGATCTGGGCCTAAATCCATCGTTTTTTTGCTCACCATGCTGTTCCAGTTTGAACCCAGCCATATGCAAATCAGTCTTGACCCTGTGCCTCATGGGAACAGTCCAGCCCGAACTGCCAAGCCAGGTCCTCCCTGGACTGGAAACAAGCATCCTAGGACCGGTTTCGGGGTTTCACCCCTCTTCAGCCAGGATAGCTTGATTCCAGTGGCATGGAGAGCACGGGACCCACATCTGGGCATACCCTTCCCACTTGGGGTGACAAATGCAAAAACAACAGTTGATGGACAGAATGCAGAACAATGTCATACATTCACCCCAGTACAGAGATCTGGGCCTAAATCCATCGTTTTTTTGCTCACCATGCCGTTCCAGTTTGAACCCAGCCATATGCAAATCAGTCTTGACCCTGTGCCTCATGGGAACAGTCCAGCCCGAACTGCCAAGCCAGGTCCTCCCTGGACTGGAAACAAGCATCCTAGGACCGGTTTCGGGGTTTCACCCCTCTTCAGCTAGGATAGCTTGATGCCAGTGGCATGGAGAGCACGGGACCCACGTCTGGGCATACCCTTCCCACTTGGGGTGACAAATGCAAAAACAACAGTTGAAGGAGAGAATGCAGAACAATGTCATACATTCACCCCAGTACAGAGATCTGGGCCTAAATCCATCATTTTTTTGCTCACCATGCCGTTCCAGTTTGAACCCAGCCATATGCAAATCAGTCTTGACCCTGTGCCTCATGGGAACAATCTAGCCCGAACTGCCAAGCCAGGTCCTCCCTGGACTGGAAACAAGCATCCTAGGACCGGTTTCGGGGTTTCACCCCTCTTCAGCCAGGATAGCTTGATTCCAGTGGCATGGAGAGCACGGGACCCACATCTGGGCATACCCTTCCCACTTGGGGTGACAAATGCAAAAACAACAGTTGATGGACAGAATGCAGAACAATGTCATACATTCACCCCAGTACAGAGATCTGAGCCTAAATCCATCGTTTTTTTGCTCACCATGCCGTTCCAGTTTGAACCCAGCCATATGCAAATCAGTCTTGACCCTGTGCCTCATGGGAACAGTCCAGCCCGAACTGCCAAGCCACGTCCTCCCTGGACTGGAAACAAGCATCCTAGTACCGATTTCGGGGTTTCACCCCTCTTCAGCCAGGATAGCTTGATTACAGTGGCATGGAGAGCATGGGACCCACGTCTGGGCATATTCTTCTCACTTGGGGTGACAAATGCAAAAACAACAGTTGATGGACAGCATGCAGAACAATGTCATACATTCACCCCAGTACAGAGATCTGGGCCTAAATCCATTGTTTTTTTGCTCACCATGCTGCTCCAGTTTGAACCCAGCCATATGCAAATCAGTCTTGACCCTGTGCCTCATGGGAACAGTCCAGCCCGAACTGCCAAGCCAGGTCCTCCCTGGACTGGAAACAAGCATCCTAGGACCGGTTTCGGGGTTTCACCCCTCTTCAGCCAGGATAGCTTGATTCCAGAGGCATGGAGAGCACAGGACCCACGTCTGGGCATACCCTTCCCACTTGGGGTGACAAATGCAAAAACAACAGTTGATGGACAGAATGCAGAACAATGTCATACATTCACCCCAGTACAGAGATCTGAGCCTAAATCCATCGTTTTTTTGCTCACCATGCCGTTCCAGTTTGAACCCAGCCATATGCAAATCAGTCTTGACCCTGTGCCTCATGTGAACAGTCCAGCCCGAACGGCCAAGCCAGGTCCTCTCTGGACTGGAAACAAGCATCCTAGGACCGGTTTCGGGGTTTCACCCCTCTTCAGCCAGGATAGCTTGATTCCAGTGGCATGGAGAGCACGGGACCCACGTCTGGGCATACCCTTCCCACTTGGGGTGACCAATGCAAAAACAACAGTTGATGGACAGAATGCAGAACAATGTCATACATTCACCCCAGTACAGAGATCTGGGCCTAAATCCATCGTTTTTTTGCTCACCATGCCGTTCCAGATTGAACCCAGCCATATGCAAATCAGTCTTGACCCTGTGCGTCATGGGAACAGTCCAGCCCGAACTGCCAAGCCACGTCCTCCTTGGACTGGAAACAAGCATCCTAGGACCGATTTCGGGGTTTCACCCCTCTTCAGCCAGGATAGCTTGATTACAGTGGTATGGAGAGCATGGGACCCACGTCTGGGCATATTCTTCTCACTTGGGGTGACAAATGCAAAAACAACAGTTGATGGACAGCATGCAGAACAATGTCATACATTCACCCCAGTACAGAGATCTGGGCCTAAATCCATTGTTTTTTTGCTCACCATGCTGCTCCAGTTTGAACCCAGCCATATGCAAATCAGTCTTGACCCTGTGCCTCATGGGAACAGTCCTGCCCAAACTGCCAAGCCAGGTCCTCCCTGGACTGGAAACAAGCATCCTAGGACCGGAAGAGGGGTTTCACCCCTCTTCAGCCAGGATAGCTTGATTCCAGTGGCATGGAGAGCACGGGACCCACGTCTGGGCATACCCTTCCCACTTGGGGTGACAAATGCAAAAACAACAGTTGATGGACAGAATGCAGAACAATGTCATACATTCACCCCAGTACAGAGATCTGAGCCTAAATCCATCGTTTTTTTGCTCACCATGCCGTTCCAGTTTGAACCCAGCCATATGCAAATCAGTCTTGACCCTGTGCCTCATGTGAACGGTCCAGCCCGAACGGCCAAGCCAGGTCCTCCCTGGACTGGAAACAAGCATCCTAGGACCGGTTTCGGGGTTTCACCCCTCTTCAGCCAGGATAGCTTGTTTCCAGTGGCATGGAGAGCACGGGACCCACGTCTGGGCATACCCTTCCCACTTGGGGTGACAAATGCAAAAACAACAGTTGATGGACAGAATGCAGAACAATGTCATACATTCACCCCAGTACAGAGATCTGGGCCTAAATCCATCGTTTTTTTGCTCACCATGCCGTTCCAGTTTGAACCCAGCCATATGCAAATCAGTCTTGACCCTGTGCCTCATGGGAACAGTCCAGCCCGAACTGCCAAGCCAGGTCCTCCCTAGACTGGAAACAAGCATCCTAGGACCGGTTTCGGGGTTTCACCCCTCTTCAGCCAGGATAGCTTGATGCCAGTGGCATGGAGAGCACGGGACCCACGTCTGGGCATACCCTTCCCACTTGGGGTGACAAATGCAAAAACAACAGTTGAAGGAGAGAATGCAGAACAATGTCATACATTCACCCCAGTACAGAGATCTGGGCCTAAATCCATCGTTTTTTTGCTCACCATGCCGTTCCAGTTTGAACCCAGCCATATGCAAATCAGTCTTGACCCTGTGCCTCATGGGAACAGTCCAGCCCGAACTGCCAAGCCAGGTCCTCCCTGGACTGGAAACAAGCATCCTAGGACCGGTTTCGGGGTTTCACCCCTCTTCAGCCAGGATAGCTTGATGCCAGTGGCATGGAGAGCACGGGACCCACGTCTGGGCATACCCTTCCCACTTGGGGTGACAAATGCAAAAACAACAGTTGAAGGAGAGAATGCAGAACAATGTCATACATTCACCCCAGTACAGAGATGTGGGCCTCAATCCATAGTTTTTTTGCTCACCATGCCGTTCCAGTTTGAACCCAGCCATATGCAAATCAGTCTTGACCCTGTGCCTCATGGGAACAATCTAGCCCGAACTGCCAAGCCAGGACCTCCCTGGACTGGAAACAAGCATCCTAGGACCGGTTTCGGGGTTTCACCCCTCTTCAGCCAGGATAGCTTGATTCCAGTGGCATGGAGAGCACGGGACCCACATCTGGGCATACCCTTCCCACTTGGGGTGACAAATGCAAAAACAACAGTTGATGGACAGAATGCAGAACAATGTCATACATTCACCCCAGTACAGAGATCTGAGCCTAAATCCATCGTTTTTTTGCTCACCATGCCGTTCCAGTTTGAACCCAGCCATATGCAAATCAGTCTTGACCCTGTGCCTCATGGGAACAGTCCAGCCCGAATTGCCAAGCCACGTCCTCCCTGGACTGGAAACAAGCATCCTAGGACCGATTTCGGGGTTTCACCCCTCTTCAGCCAGGATAGCTTGATTACAGTGGCATGGAGAGCATGGGACCCACGTCTGGGCATATTCTTCTCACTTGGGGTGACAAATGCAAAAACAACAGTTGATGGACAGCATGCAGAACAATGTCATACATTCACCCCAGTACAGAGATATGGGCCTAAACCCATTGTTTTTTTGCTCACCATGCTGCTCCAGTTTGAACCCAGCCATATGCAAATCAGTCTTGACCCTGTGCCTCATGGGAACAGTCCAGCCCAAACTGCCAAGCCAGGTCCTCCCTGGACTGGAAACAACCATCCTAGGACCAGTTTCGGGGTTTCACCCCTCTTCAGCCAGGATAGCTTGATTCCAGTGGCATGGAGAGCACGGGACCCACGTCTGGGCATACCCTTCCCACTTGGGGTGACAAATGCAAAAACAACGGTTGATGGACAGAATGCAGAACAATGTCATACATTCACCCCAGTACAGAGATCTGAGCCTAAATCCATCGTTTTTTTGCTCACCATGCCGTTCCAGTTTGAACCCAGCCATATGCAAATCAGTCTTGACCCTGTGCCTCATGTGAACAGTCCAGCCCGAACTGCCAAGCCAGGTCCTCCCTGGACTGGAAACAAGCATCCTAGGACCGGTTTCGGGGTTTCACCCCTCTTCAGCCAGGATAGCTTGATTCCAGTGGCATGGAGAGCACGGGACCCACGTCTGGGCATACCCTTCCCACTTGGGGTGACAAATGCAAAAACAACAGTTGATGGACAGAATGCAGAACAATGTCATACATTCACCCCAGTACAGAGATCTGGGCCTAAATCCATCGTTTTTTTGCTCACCATGCCGTTCCAGTTTGAACCCAGCCATATGCAAATCAGTCTTGACCCTGTGCCTCATGGGAACAGTCCAGCCCGAACTGCCAAGCCACGTCCTCCCTGGACTGGAAACAAGCATCCTAGGACCAATTTCGGGGTTTCACCCCTCTTCAGCCAGGATAGCTTGATTACAGTGGCATGGAGAGCATGGGACCCACGTCTGGGCATATTCTTCTCACTTGGGGTGACAAATGCAAAAACAACAGTTGATGGACAGCATGCAGAACAATGTCATACATTCACCCCAGTACAGAGATCTGGGCCTAAATCCATTGTTTTTTTGCTCACCATGCTGCTCCAGTTTGAACCCAGCCATATGCAAATCAGTCTTGACCCTGTGCCTCATGGGAACAGTCCAGCCCAAACTGCCAAGCCAGGTCCTCCCTGGACTGGAAACAAGCATCCTAGGACCGGTTTCGGGGTTTCACCCCTCTTCAGCCAGGATAGCTTGATTCCAGTGGCATGGAGAGCACGGGACCCACGTCTGAGCATACCCTTCCCACTTGGGGTGACAAATGCAAAAACAACAGTTGATGGACAGAATGCAGAACAATGTCATACATTCACCCCAGTACAGAGATCTGAGCCTAAATCCATCGTTTTTTTGCTCACCAATCCGTTCCAGTTTGAACCCAGCCATATGCAAATCAGTCTTGACCCTGTGCCTCATGTGAACAGTCCAGCCCGAACGGCCAAGCCAGGTCCTCCCTGGACTGGAAACAAGCATCCTAGGACCGGTTTCGGGGTTTCACCCCTCTTCAGCCAGGATAGCTTGATTCCAGTGGCATGGAGAGCACGGGACCCACGTCTGGGCACACCCTTCCCACTTGGGGTGACAAATGCAAAAACAACAGTTGATGGAGAGAATGCAGAACAATGTCATACATTCACCCCAGTACAGAGATCTGGGCCTAAATCCATAGTTTTTTTTGCTCACCATGCCGTTCCAGTTTGAACCCAGCCATATGCAAATCAGTCTTGACCCTGTGCCTCATGTGAACAGTCCAGCCCGAACTGCCAAGCAAGGTCCTCCCTGGACTGGAAACAAGCATCCTAGGACCGGTTTCGGGGTTTCACCCCTCTTCAGCCAGGATAGCTTGATTCCAGTGGCATGGAGAGCACGGGACCCACTTCTGGGCATACCCTTCCCACTTGGGGTGACAAATGCAAAAACAACAGTTGATGGAGAGAATGCAGAACAATGTCATACATTCACCCCAGTACAGAGATCTGGGCCTAAATCCATCGTTTTTTTGCTCACCATGCCGTTCCAGTTTGAACCCAGCCATATGCAAATCAGTCTTGACCCTGTGCCTCATGGGAACAGTCCAGCCCGAATTGCCAAGCCAGGTCCTCCCTGGACTGGAAACAAGCATCCTAGGACCGGTTTCGGGGTTTCACCCCTCTTCAGCCAGGATAGCTTGATACCAGTGGCATGGAGAGCACGGGACCCACGTCTGGGCATACCCTTCCCACTTGGGGTGACAAATGCAAAAACAAAAGTTGAAGGAGAGAATGCAGAACAATGTCATACATTCACCCCAGTACAGAGATGTGGGCCTCAATCCATAGTTTTTTTGCTCACCATGCCGTTCCAGTTTGAACCCAGCCATATGCAAATCAGTCTTGACCCTGTGCCTCATGGGAACAATGTAGCCCGAACTGCCAAGCCAGGTCCTCCCTGGACTGGAAACAAGCATCCTAGGACCGATTTCGGGGTTTCACCCCTCTTCAGCCAGGATAGCTTGATTACAGTTGCATGGAGAGCATGGGACCCACGTCTGGGCATATTCTTCTCACTTGGGGTGACAAATGCAAAAACAACAGTTGATGGACAGCATGCAGAACAATGTCATACATTCACCCCAGTACAGAGATCTGGGCCTAAATCCATTGTTTTTTTGCTCACCATGCCGCTCCAGTTTGAACCCAGCCATATGCAAATCAGTCTTGACCCTGTGCCTCATGGGAACAATCCAGCCCGAACTGCCAAGCCAGGTCCTCCCTGGACTGGAAACAAGCATCCTAGGACCGGTTTCGGGGTTTCACCCCTCTTCAGCCAGGATAGCTTGATTCCAGTGGCATGGAGAGCACGGGACCCACGTCTGGGCATACCCTTCCCACTTGGGGTGACAAATGCAAAAACAACAGTTGATGGACAGAATGCAGAACAATGTCATACATTCACCCCAGTACAGAGATCTGAGCCTAAATCCATCGTTTTTTTGCTCACCATGCCGTTCCAGTTTGAACCCAGCCATATGCAAATCAGTCTTGACCCTGTGCCTCATGTGAACAGTCCAGCCCGAACTGCCAAGCCAGGTCCTCCCTGGACTGGAAACGAGCATCCTAGGACCGGTTTCGGGGTTTCACCCCTCTTCAGCCAGGATAGCTTGATTCCAGTGGCATGGAGAGCACGGGACCCACGTCTGGGCATACCCTTCCCACTTGGGGTGACAAATGCAAAAACAACAGTTGATGGACAGAATGCAGAACAATGTCATACATTCACCCCAGTACAGAGATCTGGGCCTAAATCCATCGTTTTTTTGCTCACCATGCCGTTCCAGTTTGAACCCAGCCATATGCAAATCAGTCTTGACCCTGTGCCTCATGTGAACAGTCCAGCCCGAACTGCCAAGCCAGGACCTCCCTGGACTGGAAACAAGCATCCTAGGACCGGTTTCGGGGTTTCACCCCTCTTCAGCCAGGATAGCTTGATTCCAGTGCCATGGAGAGCACGGGACCCACGTCTGGGCATACCCTTCCCACTTGGGGTGACAAATGCAAAAACAACAGTTGATGGACAGAATGCAGAACAATGTCATACATTCACCCCAGTACAGAGATCTGGGCCTAAATCCATCGTTTTTTTGCTCACCATGCCGTTCCAGTTTGAACCCAGCCACATGCAAATCAGTCTTGACCCTGTGCCTCATGGGAACAGTCCAGCCCGAACTGCCAAGCCACGTCCTCCCTGGACTGGAAACAAGCATCCTAGGACCGATTTCGGGGTTTCACCCCTCTTCAGCCAGGATAGCTTGATTACAGTGGCATGGAGAGCATGGGACCCACGTCTGGGCATACCCTTCCCACTTGGGGTGACAAATGCAAAAACAACAGTTGATGGAGAGAATGCAGAACAATGTCATACACTTACCCCACTACAGAGATCTGGGCCTAAATCCATCGTTTTTTTGCTCACCATGCCGTTCCAGTTTGAACCCAGCCATATGCAAATCAGTCTTGACCCTGTGCCTCATGGGAACAGTCCAGCCCGAACTGCCAAGCCAGGTCCTCCCTGGACAGGAAACAAGCATCTTAGGACCGGTTTCGGGGTTTCACCCCTCTTCAGCCAGGATAGCTTTATTCCAGTGGCATGGAGAGCACAGGACCCACATCTGGGCATACCCTTCCCACTTGGGGTGACAAATGCAAAAACAACAGTTGATGGACAGAATGCAGAACAATGTCATACATTCACCCCAGTACAGAGATCTGAGCCTAAATCCATAGTTTTTTTGCTCACCATGCCGTTCCAGTTTGAACCCAGCCATATGCAAATCAGTCTTGACCCTGTGCCTCATGTGAACAGTCCAGCCCGAACTGCCAAGCCAGGACCTCCCTGGACTGGAAACAAGCATCCTAGGACCGGTTTCGGGGTTTCACCCCTCTTCAGCCAGTATAGCTTGATTCCAGTGGCATGGAGAGCACGGGACCCACGTCTGGGCATACCCTTCCCACTTGGGGTGACAAATGCAAAAACAACAGTTGATGGACAGAATGCAGAACAATGTCATACATTCACCCCAGTACAGAGATCTGAGCCTAAATCCATCGTTTTTTTGCTCACCATGCCGTTCCTGTTTGAACCCAGCCATATGCAAATCAGTCTTGACCCTGTGCCTCATGGGAACAGTCCAGCCCGAACTGCCAAGCCACGTCCTCCCTGGACTGGAAACAAGCATCCTAGGACCGATTTCGGGGTTTCACCCCTCTTCAGCCAGGATAGCTTGATTACAGTGGCATGGAGAGCATGGGACCCACGTCTGGGCATATTCTTCTCACTTGGGGTGACAAATGCAAAAACAACAGTTGATGGACAGCATGCAGAACAATGTCATACATTCACCCCAGTACAGAGATCTGGGCCTAAACCCATTGTTTTTTTGCTCACCATGCTGCTCCAGTTTGAACCCAGCCATATGCAAATCAGTCTTGACCCTGTGCCTCATGGGAACAGTCCAGCCCAAACTGCCAAGCCAGGTCCTCCCTGGACTGGAAACAACCATCCTAGGACCAGTTTCCGGGTTTCACCCCTCTTCAGCCAGGATAGCTTGATTCCAGTGGCATGGAGAGCACGGGACCCACGTCTGGGCATACCCTTCCCACTTGGGGTGACAAATGCAAAAACAACAGTTGATGGACAGAATGCAGAACAATGTCATACATTCACCCCAGTACAGAGATCTGAGCCTAAATCCATCGTTTATTTGCTCACCATGCCGTTCCAGTTTGAACCCAGCCATATGCAAATCAGTCTTGACCCTGTGCCTCCTGTGAACAGTCCAGCCCGAACGGCCAAGCCAGGTCCTCCCTGGACTGGAAACAAGCATCCTAGGACCGGTTTTGGGGTTTCACCCCTCTTCAGCCAGGATAGCTTGATTCCAGTGGCATGGAGAGCACGGGACCCACGTCTGGGCATACCCTTCCCACTTGGGGTGACAAATGCAAAAACAACAGTTGATGGACAGAATGCAGAACAATGTCATACATTCACCCCAGTACAGAGATCTGGGCCTAAATCCATCGTTTTTTTGCTCACCATGCCGTTCCAGTTTGAACCCAGCCATATGCAAATCAGTCTTGACCCTGTGCCTCATGGGAACAGTCCAGCCCGAACTGCCAAGCCACGTCCTCCCTGGACTGGAAACAAGCATCCTAGGACCGATTTCGGGGTTTCACCCCTCTTCAGCCAGGATAGCTTGATTACAGTGGCATGGAGAGCATGGGACCCACGTCTGGGCATATTCTTCTCACTTGGGGTGACAAATGCAAAAACAACAGTTGATGGACAGCATGCAGAACAATGTCATACATTCACCCCAGTACAGAGATCTGGGCCTAAATCCATTGTTTTTTTGCTCACCATGCTGCTCCAGTTTGAACCCAGCCATATGCAAATCAGTCTTGACCCTGTGCCTCATGGGAACAGTCCAGCCCAAACTGCCAAGCCAGGTCCTCCCTGGACTGGAAACAAGCATCCTAGGACCGGTTTCGGGGTTTCACCCCTCTTCAGCCAGGATAGCTTGATTCCAGTGGCATGGAGAGCACGGGACCCACGTCTGGCCATACCCTTCCCACTTGGGGTGACAAATGCAAAAACAACAGTTGATGGACAGAATGCAGAACAATGTCATACATTCACCCCAGTACAGAGATCTGAGCCTAAATCCATCGTTTTTTTGCTCACCATGCCGTTCCAGTTTGAACCCAGCCATATGCAAATCAGTCTTGACCCTGTGCCTCATGTGAACAGTCCAGCCCGAACGGCCAAGCCAGGTCCTCCCTGGACTGGAAACAAGCATCCTAGGACCGGTTTCGGGGTTTCACCCCTCTTCAGCCAGGATAGCTTGATTCCAGTGGCCTGGAGAGCACGGGACCCACGTCTGGGCATACCCTTCCCACTTGGGGTGACAAATGCAAAAACAACAGTTGATGGACAGAATGCAGAACAATGTCATACATTCACCCCAGTACAGAGATCTGGGCCTAAATCCATTGTTTTTTTGCTCACCATGCCGTTCCAGTTTGAACCCAGCCATATGCAAATCAGTCTTGACCCTGTGCCTCATGGGAACAGTCCAGCCCGAACTGCCAAGCCAGGTCCTCCCTGGACTGGAAACAAGCATCCTAGGACCGGTTTCGGGGTTTCACCCCTCTTCAGCCAGGATAGCTTGATTCCAGTGGCATGGAGAGCACGGGACCCACGTCTGGGCACACCCTTCCCACTTGGGGTGACAAATGCAAAAACAGCAGTTGATGGAGAGAATGCAGAACAATGTCATACATTCACCCCAGTACAGAGATCTGGGCCTAAATCCATCGTTTTTTTGCTCACCATGCCGTTCCAGTTTGAACCCAGCCATATGCAAATCAGTCTTGACCCTGTGCCTCATGGGAACAGTCCAGCCCGAACTGCCAAGCCAGGTCCTCCCTGGACTGGAAACAAGCATCCTAGGACCGGTTTCGGGGCTTTACCCCTCTTCAGCCAGGATAGCTTGATTCCAGTGGCATGGAGAGCACGGGACCCACGTCTGGGCATACCCTTCCCACTTGGGGTGACGAATGCAAAAACAACAGTTGATGGATAGAATGCAGAACAATGTCATTCATTCACCCCAGTACAGAGATCTGGGCCTAAATCCATAGTTTTTTTGCTCACCATGCCGTTCCAGTTTGAACCCAGCCATATGCAAATCAGTCTTGACCCTGTGCCTCATGTGAACAGTCCAGCCCGAACTGATAAGCCAGGTCCTCCCTGGACTGGAAACAAGCATCCTAGGACCGGTTTCGGGGTTTCACCCCTCTTCAGCCAGGATAGCTTGATTCCAGTGGCATGGAGAGCACGGGACCCACTTCTGGGCATACCCTTCCCACTTGGGGTGACAAATGCAAAAACAACAGTTGATGGAGAGAATGCAGAACAATGTCAAACATTCACCCCAGTACAGAGATCTGGGCCTAAATCCATTGTTTTTTTGCTCACCATGCCGCTCCAGTTTGAACCCAGCCATATGCAAATCAGTCTTGACCCTGTGCCTCATGGGAACAGTCCAGCCCGAACTGCCAAGCCAGGTCCTCCCTGGACTGGAAACAAGCATCCTAGGACCGGTTTCGGGGTTTCACCCCTCTTCAGCCAGGATAGCTTGATTCCAGTGGCATGGAGAGCACGGGACCCACGTCTGGGCATACCCTTCCCACTTGGGGTGACAAATGCAAAAACAACAGTTGATGGACAGAATGCAGAACAATGTCATACATTCACCCCAGTACAGAGATCTGAGCCTAAATCCATCGTTTTTTTGCTCACCATGCCGTTCCAGTTTGAACCCAGCCATATGCAAATCAGTCTTGACCCTGTGCCTCATGTGAACAGTCCAGCCCGAACTGCCAAGCCAGGTCCTCCCTGGACTGGAAACGAGCATCCTAGGACCGGTTTCGGGGTTTCACCCCTCTTCAGCCAGGATAGCTTGATTCCAGTGGCATGGAGAGCACGGGACCCACGTCTGGGCATACCCTTCCCACTTGGGGTGACAAATGCAAAAACAACAGTTGATGGACAGAATGCAGAACAATGTCATACATTCACCCCAGTACAGAGATCTGGGCCTAAATCCATCGTTTTTTTGCTCACCATGCCGTTCCAGTTTGAACCCAGCCATATGCAAATCAGTCTTGACCCTGTGCCTCATGTGAACAGTCCAGCCCGAACTGCCAAGCCAGGACCTCCCTGGACTGGAAACAAGCATCCTAGGACCGGTTTCGGGGTTTCACCCCTCTTCAGCCAGGATAGCTTGATTCCAGTGCCATGGAGAGCACGGGACCCACGTCTGGGCATACCCTTCCCACTTGGGGTGACAAATGCAAAAACAACAGTTGATGGACAGAATGCAGAACAATGTCATACATTCACCCCAGTACAGAGATCTGGGCCTAAATCCATCGTTTTTTTGCTCACCATGCCGTTCCAGTTTGAACCCAGCCACATGCAAATCAGTCTTGACCCTGTGCCTCATGGGAACAGTCCAGCCCGAACTGCCAAGCCAGGTCCTCCCTGGACTGGAAACAAGCATCCTAGGACCGGTTTCGGGGTTTCACCCCTCTTCAGCCAGGATAGCTTTATTCCAGTGGCATGGAGAGCACGGGACCCACATCTGGGCATACCCTTCCCACTTGGGGTGACAAATGCAAAAACAACAGATGATGGACAGAATGCAGAACAATGTCATACATTCACCCCAGTACAGGGATCTGAGCCTAAATCCATCAATTTTTTGCTCACCGTGCCGTTCCAGTTTGAACCCAGCCATATGCAAATCAGTCTTGACCCTGTGCCTCATGTGAACAGTCCAGCCCGAACTGCCAAGCCAGGACCTCCCTGGACTGGAAACAAGCATCCTAGGACCGATTTCGGGGTTTCACCCCTCTTCAGCCAGGATAGCTTGATTACAGTGGCATGGAGAGCATGGGACCCACGTCTGGGCATATTCTTCTCACTTGGGGTGACAAATGCAAAAACAACAGTTGATGGACAGCATGCAGAACAATGTCATACATTCACCCCAGTACAGAGATCTGGGCCTAAACCCATTGTTTTTTTGCTCACCCTGCTGCTCCAGTTTGAACCCAGCCATATGCAAATCAGTCTTGACCCTGTGCCTCATGGGAACAGTCCAGCCCAAACTGCCAAGCCAGGTCCTCCCTGGACTGGAAACAACCATCCTAGGACCAGTTTCGGGGTTTCACCCCTCTTCAGCCAGGATAGCTTGATTCCAGTGGCATGGAGAGCACGGGACCCACGTCTGGGCATACCCTTCCCACTTGGGGTGACAAATGCAAAAACAACAGTTGATGGACAGAATGCAGAACAATGTCATACATTCACCCCAGTACAGAGATCTGAGCCTAAATCCATCGTTTATTTGCTCACCATGCCGTTCCAGTTTGAACCCAGCCATATGCAAATCAGTCTTGACCCTGTGCCTCATGTGAACAGTCCAGCCCGAACGGCCAAGCCAGGTCCTCTCTGGACTGGAAACAAGCATCCTAGGACCGGTTTCAGGGTTTCACCCCTCTTCAGCCAGGATAGCTTGATTCCAGTGGCATGGAGAGCACGGGACCCACGTCTGGGCATACCCTTCCCACTTGGGGTGACAAATGCAAAAACAACAGTTGATGGACAGAATGCAGAACAATGTCATACATTCACCCCAGTACAGAGATCTGGGCCTAAATCCATCGTTTTTTTGCTCACCATGCCGTTCCAGTTTGAACCCAGCCATATGCAAATCAGTCTTGACCCTGTGCCTAATGGGAACAGTCCAGCCCAAACTGCCAAGCCAGGTCCTCCCTGGACTGGAAACAAGCATCCTAGGACCGGTTTCGGGGTTTCACCCCTCTTCAGCCAGGATAGTTTGATTCCAGTGGCATGGAGAGCACGGGACCCACGTCTGGGCATACCCTTCCCACTTGGGGTGACAAATGCAAAAACAACAGTTGATGGACAGAATGCAGAACAATGTCATACATTCACCCCAGTACAGAGATCTGGGCCTAAATCCATCGTTTTTTTGCTCACCATGACGTTCCAGTTTGAACCCAGCCATATGCAAATCAGTCTTGACCCTGTGCCTCATGGGAACAGTCCAGCCCGAACTGCCAAGCCAGGTCCTCCCTGGACTGGAAACAAGCATCCTAGGACCGGTTTCGGGGTTTCACCCCTCTTCAGCCAGGATAGCTTTATTCCAGTGGCATGGAGAGCACGGGACCCACATCTGGGCATACCCTTCCCACTTGGGGTGACAAATGCAAAAACAACAGATGATGGACAGAATGCAGAACAATGTCATACATTCACCCCAGTACAGGGATCTGAGCCTAAATCCATCAATTTTTTGCTCACCGTGCCGTTCCAGTTTGAACCCAGCCATATGCAAATCAGTCTTGACCCTGTGCCTCATGTGAACAGTCCAGCCCGAACTGCCAAGCCAGGACCTCCCTGGACTGGAAACAAGCATCCTAGGACCGGTTTCGGGGTTTCACCCCTCTTCAGCCAGGATAGCTTGATTCCAGTGGCATGGAGAGCACGGGACCCACGTCTGGGCATACCCTTCCCACTTGGGGTGACAAATGCAAAAACAACAGTTGATGGACAGAATGCAGAACAATGTCATACATTCACCCCAGTACAGAGATCTGAGCCTAAATCCATCGTTTTTTTGCTCACCATGCCGTTCCTGTTTGAACCCAGCCATATGCAAATCAGTCTTGACCCTGTGCCTCATGGGAACAGTCCAGCCCGAACTGCCAAGCCACGTCCTCCCTGGACTGGAAACAAGCATCCTAGGACCGATTTCGGGGTTTCACCCCTCTTCAGCCAGGATAGCTTGATTACAGTGGCATGGAGAGCATGGGACCCACGTCTGGGCATATTCTTCTCACTTGGGGTGACAAATGCAAAAACAACAGTTGATGGACAGCATGCAGAACAATGTCATACATTCACCCCAGTACAGAGATCTGGGCCTAAACCCATTGTTTTTTTGCTCACCCTGCTGCTCCAGTTTGAACCCAGCCATATGCAAATCAGTCTTGACCCTGTGCCTCATGGGAACAGTCCAGCCCAAACTGCCAAGCCAGGTCCTCCCGGGACTGGAAACAACCATCCTAGGACCAGTTTCGGGGTTTCACCCCTCTTCAGCCAGGATAGCTTGATTCCAGTGGCATGGAGAGCACGGGACCCACGTCTGGGCATACCCTTCCCACTTGGGGTGACAAATGCAAAAACAACAGTTGATGGACAGAATGCAGAACAATGTCATACATTCACCCCAGTACAGAGATCTGAGCCTAAATCCATCGTTTATTTGCTCACCATGCCGTTCCAGTTTGAACCCAGCCATATGCAAATCAGTCTTGACCCTGTGCCTCATGTGAACAGTCCAGCCCGAACGGCCAAGCCAGGTCCTCTCTGGACTGGAAACAAGCATCCTAGGACCGGTTTCGGGGTTTCACCCCTCTTCAGCCAGGATAGCTTGATTCCAGTGGCATGGAGAGCACGGGACCCACGTCTGGGCATACCCTTCCCACTTGGGGTGACAAATGCAAAAACAACAGTTGATGGACAGAATGCAGAACAATGTCATACATTCACCCCAGTACAGAGATCTGGGCCTAAATCCATCGTTTTTTTGCTCACCATGCCGTTCCAGTTTGAACCCAGCCATATGCAAATCAGTCTTGACCCTGTGCCTAATGGGAACAGTCCAGCCCAAACTGCCAAGCCAGGTCCTCCCTGGACTGGAAACAAGCATCCTAGGACCGGTTTCGGGGTTTCATCCCTCTTCAGCCAGGATAGTTTGATTCCAGTGGCATGGAGAGCACGGGACCCACGTCTGGGCATACCCTTCCCACTTGGGGTGACAAATGCAAAAACAACAGTTGATGGACAGAATGCAGAACAATGTCATACATTCACCCCAGTACAGAGATCTGAGCCTAAATCCATCGTTTTTTTGCTCACCATGCCGTTCCAGTTTGAACCCAGCCATATGCAAATCAGTCTTGACCCTGTGCCTCATGTGAACAGTCCAGCCCGAACGGCCAAGCCAGGTCCTCCCTGGACTGGAAACAAGCATCCTAGGACCGGTTTCGGGGTTTCACCCCTCTTCAGCCAGGATAGCTTGATTCCAGTGGCCTGGAGAGCACGGGACCCACGTCTGGGCATACCCTTCCCACTTGGGGTGACAAATGCAAAAACAACAGTTGATGGACAGAATGCAGAACAATGTCATACATTCACCCCAGTACAGAGATCTGGGCCTAAATCCATTGTTTTTTTGCTCACCATGCCGTTCCAGTTTGAACCCAGCCATATGCAAATCAGTCTTGACCCTGTGCCTCATGGGAACAGTCCAGCCCGAACTGCCAAGCCAGGTCCTCCCTGGACTGGAAACAAGCATCCTAGGACCGGTTTCGGGGTTTCACCCCTCTTCAGCCAGGATAGCTTGATTCCAGTGGCATGGAGAGCACGGGACCCACGTCTGGGCACACCCTTCCCACTTGGGGTGACAAATGCAAAAACAACAGTTGATGGAGAGAATGCAGAACAATGTCATACATTCACCCCAGTACAGAGATCTGGGCCTAAATCCATCGTTTTTTTGCTCACCATGCCGTTCCAGTTTGAACCCAGCCATATGCAAATCAGTCTTGACCCTGTGCCTCATGGGAACAGTCCAGCCCGAACTGCCAAGCCAGATCCTCCCTGGACTGGAAACAAGCATCCTAGGACCGGTTTCGGGGTTTCACCCCTCTTCAGCCAGGATAGCTTTATTCCAGTGGCATGGAGAGCACGGGACCCACATCTGGGCATACCCTTCCCACTTGGGGTGACAAATGCAAAAACAACAGTTGATGGACAGAATGCAGAACAATGTCATACATTCACCCCAGTACAGAGATCTGAGCCTAAATCCATCGTTTTTTTACTCACCATGCCGTTCCAGTTTGAACCCAGCCATATGCAAATCAGTCTTGACCCTGTGCCTCATGTGAACAGTCCAGCCCGAACTGCCAAGCCAGGACCTCCCTGGACTGGAAACAAGCATCCTAGGACCGGTTTCGGGGTTTCACCCCTCTTCAGCCAGGATAGCTTGATTCCAGTGGCATGGAGAGCACGGGACCCACGTCTGGGCATACCCTTCCCACTTGGGGTGACAAATGCAAAAACAACAGTTGATGGACAGAATGCAGAACAATGTCATACATTCACCCCAGTACAGAGATCTGAGCCTAAATCCATCGTTTTTTTGCTCACCATGCCGTTCCTGTTTGAACCCAGCCATATGCAAATCAGTCTTGACCCTGTGCCTCATGGGAACAGTCCAGCCCGAACTGCCAAGCCAGGTCCTCCCTGGACTGGAAGCAACCATCCTAGGACCAGTTTCGGGGTTTCACCCCTCTTCAGCCAGGATAGCTTGATTCCAGTGGCATGGAGAGCACGGGACCCACGTCTGGGCATACCCTTCCCACTTGGGGTGACAAATGCAAAAACAACAGTTGATGGACAGAATGCAGAACAATGTCATACATTCACCCCAGTACAGAGATCTGAGCCTAAATCCATCGTTTATTTGCTCACCATGCCGTTCCAGTTTGAACCCAGCCATATGCAAATCAGTCTTGACCCTGTGCCTCATGTGAACAGTCCAGCCCGAACGGCCAAGCCAGGTCCTCCCTGGACTGGAAACAAGCATCCTAGGACCGGTTTCGGGGTTTCACCCCTCTTCAGCCAGGATAGCTTGATTCCAGTGGCATGGAGAGCACGGGACCCACGTCTGGGCATACCCTTCCCACTTGGGGTGACAAATGCAAAAACAACAGTTGATGGAGAGAATGCAGAACAATGTCATACATTCACCCCAGTACAGAGATCTGGGCCTAAATCCATCGTTTTTTTGCTCACCATGCCGTTCCAGTTTGAACCCAGCCATATGCAAATCAGTCTTGACCCTGTGCCTCATGGGAACAGTCCAGCCCGAACTGCCAAGCCACGTCCTCCCTGGACTGGAAACAAGCATCCTAGGACCGATTTCGGGGTTTCACCCCTCTTCAGCCAGGATAGCTTGATTACAGTGGCATGGAGAGCATGGGACCCACGTCTGGGCATATTCTTCTCACTTGGGGTGACAAATGCAAAAACAACAGTTGATGGACAGCATGCAGAACAATGTCATACATTCACCCCAGTACAGAGATCTGGGCCTAAATCCATTGTTTTTTTGCTCACCATGCTGCTCCAGTTTGAACCCAGCCATATGCAAATCAGTCTTGACCCTGTGCCTCATGGGAACAGTCCAGCCCAAACTGCCAAGCCAGGTCCTCCCTGGACTGGAAACAAGCATCCTAGGACCGGTTTCGGGGTTTCACCCCTCTTCAGCCAGGATAGCTTGATTCCAGTGGCATGGAGAGCACGGGACCCACGTCTGGGCATACCCTTCCCACTTGGGGTGACAAATGCAAAAACAACAGTTGATGGACAGAATGCAGAACAATGTCATACATTCACCCCAGTACAGAGATCTGAGCCTAAATCCATCGTTTTTTTGCTCACCATGCCGTTCCAGTTTGAACCCAGCCATATGCAAATCAGTCTTGACCCTGTGCCTCATGTGAACAGTCCAGCCCGAACGGCCAAGCCAGGTCCTCCCTGGACTGGAAACAAGCATCCTAGGACCAGTTTCGGGGTTTCACCCCTCTTCAGCCAGGATAGCTTGATTCCAGTGGCCTGGAGAGCACGGGACCCACGTCTGGGCATACCCTTCCCACTTGGGGTGACAAATGCAAAAACAACAGTTGATGGACAGAATGCAGAACAATGTCATACATTCACCCCAGTACAGAGATCTGGGCCTAAATCCATTGTTTTTTTGCTCACCATGCCGTTCCAGTTTGAACCCAGCCATATGCAAATCAGTCTTGACCCTGTGCCTCATGGGAACAGTCCAGCCCGAACTGCCAAGCCAGGTCCTCCCTGGACTGGAAACAAGCATCCTAGGACCGGTTTCGGGGTTTCACCCCTCTTCAGCCAGGATAGCTTGATTCCAGTGGCATGGAGAGCACGGGACCCACGTCTGGGCACACCCTTCCCACTTGGGGTGACAAATGCAAAAACAACAGTTGATGGAGAGAATGCAGAACAATGTCATACATTCACCCCAGTACAGAGATCTGGGCCTAAATCCATCGTTTTTTTGCTCACCATGCCGTTCCAGTTTGAACCCAGCCATATGCAAATCAGTCTTGACCCTGTGCCTCATGGGAACAGTCCAGCCCGAACTGCCAAGCCAGATCCTCCCTGGACTGGAAACAAGCATCCTAGGACCGGTTTCGGGGTTTCACCCCTCTTCAGCCAGGATAGCTTTATTCCAGTGGCATGGAGAGCACGGGACCCACATCTGGGCATACCCTTCCCACTTGGGGTGACAAATGCAAAAACAACAGTTGATGGACAGAATGCAGAACAATGTCATACATTCACCCCAGTACAGAGATCTGAGCCTAAATCCATCGTTTTTTTACTCACCATGCCGTTCCAGTTTGAACCCAGCCATATGCAAATCAGTCTTGACCCTGTGCCTCATGTGAACAGTCCAGCCCGAACTGCCAAGCCAGGACCTCCCTGGACTGGAAACAAGCATCCTAGGACCGGTTTCGGGGTTTCACCCCTCTTCAGCCAGGATAGCTTGATTCCAGTGGCATGGAGAGCACGGGACCCACGTCTGGGCATACCCTTCCCACTTGGGGTGACAAATGCAAAAACAACAGTTGATGGACAGAATGCAGAACAATGTCATACATTCACCCCAGTACAGAGATCTGAGCCTAAATCCATCGTTTTTTTGCTCACCATGCCGTTCCTGTTTGAACCCAGCCATATGCAAATCAGTCTTGACCCTGTGCCTCATGGGAACAGTCCAGCCCGAACTGCCAAGCCAGGTCCTCCCTGGACTGGAAGCAACCATCCTAGGACCAGTTTCGGGGTTTCACCCCTCTTCAGCCAGGATAGCTTGATTCCAGTGGCATGGAGAGCACGGGACCCACGTCTGGGCATACCCTTCCCACTTGGGGTGACAAATGCAAAAACAACAGTTGATGGACAGAATGCAGAACAATGTCATACATTCACCCCAGTACAGAGATCTGAGCCTAAATCCATCGTTTATTTGCTCACCATGCCGTTCCAGTTTGAACCCAGCCATATGCAAATCAGTCTTGACCCTGTGCCTCATGTGAACAGTCCAGCCCGAACGGCCAAGCCAGGTCCTCCCTGGACTGGAAACAAGCATCCTAGGACCGGTTTCGGGGTTTCACCCCTCTTCAGCCAGGATAGCTTGATTCCAGTGGCATGGAGAGCACGGGACCCACGTCTGGGCATACCCTTCCCACTTGGGGTGACAAATGCAAAAACAACAGTTGATGGAGAGAATGCAGAACAATGTCATACATTCACCCCAGTACAGAGATCTGGGCCTAAATCCATCGTTTTTTTGCTCACCATGCCGTTCCAGTTTGAACCCAGCCATATGCAAATCAGTCTTGACCCTGTGCCTCATGGGAACAGTCCAGCCCGAACTGCCAAGCCACGTCCTCCCTGGACTGGAAACAAGCATCCTAGGACCGATTTCGGGGTTTCACCCCTCTTCAGCCAGGATAGCTTGATTACAGTGGCATGGAGAGCATGGGACCCACGTCTGGGCATATTCTTCTCACTTGGGGTGACAAATGCAAAAACAACAGTTGATGGACAGCATGCAGAACAATGTCATACATTCACCCCAGTACAGAGATCTGGGCCTAAATCCATTGTTTTTTTGCTCACCATGCTGCTCCAGTTTGAACCCAGCCATATGCAAATCAGTCTTGACCCTGTGCCTCATGGGAACAGTCCAGCCCAAACTGCCAAGCCAGGTCCTCCCTGGACTGGAAACAAGCATCTAGGACCGGTTTCGGGGTTTCACCCCTCTTCAGCCAGGATAGCTTGATTCCAGTGGCATGGAGAGCACGGGACCCACGTCTGGGCATACCCTTCCCACTTGGGGTGACAAATGCAAAAACAACAGTTGATGGACAGAATGCAGAACAATGTCATACATTCACCCCAGTACAGAGATCTGAGCCTAAATCCATCGTTTTTTTGCTCACCATGCCGTTCCAGTTTGAACCCAGCCATATGCAAATCAGTCTTGACCCTGTGCCTCATGTGAACAGTCCAGCCCGAACGGCCAAGCCAGGTCCTCCCTGGACTGGAAACAAGCATCCTAGGACCGGTTTCGGGGTTTCACCCCTCTTCAGCCAGGATAGCTTGATTCCAGTGGCCTGGAGAGCACGGGACCCACGTCTGGGCATACCCTTCCCACTTGGGGTGACAAATGCAAAAACAACAGTTGATGGACAGAATGCAGAACAATGTCATACATTCACCCCAGTACAGAGATCTGGGCCTAAATCCATTGATTTTTTGCTCACCATGCCGTTCCAGTTTGAACCCAGCCATATGCAAATCAGTCTTGACCCTGTGCCTCATGGGAACAGTCCAGCCCGAACTGCCAAGCCAGGTCCTCCCTGGACTGGAAACAAGCATCCTAGGACCGGTTTCGGGGTTTCACCCCTCTTCAGCCAGGATAGCTTGATTCCAGTGGCATGGAGAGCACAGGACCCATGTCTGGCCACACCCTTTCCACTTGGGGTGACAAATGCAAAAACAACAGTTGATGGAGAGAATGCAGAACAATGTCATACATTCACCCCAGTACAGAGATCTGGGCCTAAATCCATCGTTTTTTTGCTCACCATGCCGTTCCAGTTTGAACCCAGCCATATGCAAATCAGTCTTGACCCTGTGCCTCATGGGAACAGTCCAGCCCGAACTGCCAAGCCAGGTCCTCCCTGGACTGGAAACAAGCATCCTAGGACCGGTTTCGGGGTTTCACCCCTCTTCAGCCAGGATAGCTTGATTCCAGTGGCATGGAGAGCACGGGACCCACGTCTGGGCATACCCTTCCCACTTGGGGTGACAAATGCAAAAACAACAGTTGATGGAGAGAATGCAGAACAATGTCATACATTCACCCCAGTACAGAGATCTGGGCCTAAATCCATAGTTTTTTTGCTCACCATGCCGTTCCAGTTTGAACCCAGCCATATGCAAATCAGTCTTGACCCTGTGCCTCATGTGAACAGTCCAGCCCGAACTGCCAAGCCAGGTCCTCCCTGGACTGGAAACAAGCATCCTAGGACCGGTTTCGGGGTTTCACCCCTCTTCAGCCAGGATAGCTTGATTCCAGTGGCATGGAGAGCACGGGACCCACTTCTGGGCATACCCTTCCCACTTGGGGTGACAAATGCAAAAACAACAGTTGATGGAGAGAATGCAGAACAATGTCATACCTTCACCCCAGTACAGAGATCTGGGCCTAAATCCATCGTTTTTTTGCTCACCATGCCGTTCCAGTTTGAACCCAGCCATATGCAAATCAGTCTTGACCCTGTGCCTCATGGGAACAGTCCAGCCCGAATTGCCAAGCCAGGTCCTCCCTGGACTGGAAACAAGCATCCTAGGACCGGTTTCGGGGTTTCACCCCTCTTCAGCCAGGATAGCTTGATACCAGTGGCATGGAGAGCACGGGACCCACGTCTGGGCATACCCTTCCCACTTGGGGTGACAAATGCAAAAACAAAAGTTGAAGGAGAGAATGCAGAACAATGTCATACATTCACCCCAGTACAGAGATGTGGGCCTCAATCCATAGTTTTTTTGCTCACCATGCCGTTCCAGTTTGAACCCAGCCATATGCAAATCAGTCTTGACCCTGTGCCTCATGGGAACAATCTAGCCCGAACTGCCAAGCCAGGTCCTCCCTGGACTGGAAACAAGCATCCTAGGACCGATTTCGGGGTTTCACCCCTCTTCAGCCAGGATAGCTTGATTACAGTGGCATTGAGAGCATGGGACCTACGTCTGGGCATATTCTTCTCACTTGGGGTGACAAATGCAAAAACAACAGTTGATGGACAGCATGCAGAACAATGTCATACATTCACCCCAGTACAGAGATCTGGGCCTAAATCCATTGTTTTTTTGCTCACCACGCTGCTCCAGTTTGAACCCAGCCATATGCAAATCAGTCTTGACCCTGTGCCTCATGGGAACAGTCCAGCCCAAACTGCCAAGCCAGGTCCTCCCTGGACTGGAAACAAGCATCCTAGGACCGGTTTCGGGGTTTCACTCCTCTTCAGCCAGGATAGCTTGATTCCAGTGGCATGGAAAGCACGGGACCCACGTCTGGGCATACCCTTCCCACTTGGGGGTGACAAACGCAAAAACAACAGTTGATGGAAAGAATGCAGAACAATGTCATACATTCACCCCAGTACAGAGATCTGAGCCTAAATCCATCGTTTTTTTGCTCACCATGCCGTTCCAGTTTGAACCCAGCCATATGCAAATCAGTCTTGACCCTGTGCCTCATGTGAACAGTCCAGCCCGAACGGGCAAGCCAGGTCCTCCCTGGACTGGAAACAAGCATCCTAGGACTGGTTTCGGGGTTTCACCCCTCTTCAGCCAGGATAGCTTGATTCCAGTGGCATGGAGAGCACGGGACCCACGTCTGGGCATACCCTTCCCACTTGGGGTGACAAACGCAAAAACAACAGTTGATGGAAAGAATGCAGAACAATGTCATACATTCACCCCAGTACAGAGATCTGGGCCTAAATCCATTGTTTTTTTGCTCACCATGCCGCTCCAGTTTGAACCCAGCCATATGCAAATCAGTCTTGACCCTGTGCCTCATGGGAACAGTCCAGCCCGAACTGCCAAGCCAGGTCCTCCCTGGACTGGAAACAAGCATCCTAGGACCGGTTTCGGGGTTTCACCCCTCTTCAGCCAGGATAGCTTGATTCCAGTGGCATGGAGAGCACAGGACCCACGTCTGGGCATACCCTTCCCACTTGGGGTGACAAATGCAAAAACAACAGTTGATGGACAGAATGCAGAACAATGTCATACATTCACCCCAGTACAGAGATCTGAGCCTAAATCCATCGTTTTTTTGCTCACCATGCCGTTCCAGTTTGAACCCAGCCATATGCAAATCAGTCTTGACCCTGTGCCTCATGTGAACAGTCCAGCCCGAACGGCCAAGCCAGGTCCTCCCTGGACTGGAAACAAGCATCCTAGGACCGGTTTCGGGGTTTCACCCCTCTTCAGCCAGGATAGCTTGATTCCAGTGGCCTGGAGAGCACGGGACCCACGTCTGGGCATACCCTTCCCACTTGGGGTGACAAATGCAAAAACAACAGTTGATGGACAGAATGCAGAACAATGTCATACATTCACCCCAGTACAGAGATCTGGGCCTAAATCCATCGTTTTTTTGCTCACCATGCCGTTCCAGTTTGAACCCAGCCATATGCAAATCAGTCTTGACCCTGTGCCTCATGGGAACAGTCCAGCCCGAACTGCCAAGCCAGGTCCTCCCTGGACTGGAAACAAGCATCCTAGGACCGGTTTCGGGGTTTCACCCCTCTTCAGCCAGGATAGCTTGATTCCAGTGGCATGGAGAGCACGGGACCCACGTCTGGGCACACCCTTCCCACTTGGGGTGACAAATGCAAAAACAACAGTTGATGGAGAGAATGCAGAACAATGTCATACATTCACCCCAGTACAGAGATCTGGGCCTAAATCCATAGTTTTTTTGCTCACCATGCCGTTCCAGTTTGAACCCAGCCATATGCAAATCAGTCTTGACCCTGTGCCTCATGGGAACAGTCCAGCCCGAACTGCCAAGCCAGGTCCTCCCTGGACTGGAAACAAGCATCCTAGGACCGGTTTCGGGGTTTCACCCCTCTTCAGCCAGGATAGATTGATTCCAGTGGCATGGAGAGCACGGGACCCACGTCTGGGCATACCCTTCCCACTTGGGGTGACAAATGCAAAAACAACAGTTGATGGAGAGAATGCAGAACAATGTCATACATTCACCCCAGTACAGAGATCTGGGCCTAAATCCATAGTTTTTTTGCTCACCATGCCGTTCCAGTTTGAACCCAGCCATATGCAAATCAGTCTTGACCCTGTGCCTCATGTGAACAGTCCAGCCCGAACTGCCAAGCCAGGTCCTCCCTGGACTGGAAACAAGCATCCTAGGACCGGTTTTGGGGTGTCACCCCTCTTCAGCCAGGATAGCTTGATTCCAGTGGCATGGAGAGCACGGGACCCACTTCTGGGCATACCCTTCCCACTTGGGGTGACAAATGCAAAAACAAAAGTTGAAGGAGAGAATGCAGAACAATGTCATACATTCACCCCAGTACAGAGATGTGGCCCTCAATCCATAGTTTTTTTGCTCACCATGCCGTTCCAGTTTGAACCCAGCCATATGCAAATCAGTCTTGACCCTGTGCCTCATGGGAACAATCCAGCCCGAACTGCCAAGCCAGGTCCTCCCTGGACTGTTAAAAGCATCCTAGGACCGATTTCGGGGTTTCACCCCTCTTCAGCCAGGATAGCTTGATTACAGTGGCATGGAGAGCATGGGACCCACGTCTGGGCATATTCTTCTCACTTGGGGTGACAAATGCAAAAACAACAGTTGATGGACAGCATGCAGAACAATGTCATACATTCACCCCAGTACAGAGATCTGGGCCTAAATCCATAGTTTTTTTGCTCACCATGCCGCTCCAGTTTGAACCCAGCCATATGCAAATCAGTCTTGACCCTGTGCCTCATGGGAACAGTCCAGCCCGAACTGCCAAGCCAGGTCCTCCCTGGACTGGAAACAAGCATCCTAGGACCGGTTTCGGGGTTTCACCCCTCTTCAGCCAGGATAGCTTGATTCCAGTGGCATGGAGAGCACGGGACCCACGTCTGGGCATACCCTTCCCACTTGGGGTGACAAATGCAAAAACAACAGTTGATGGACAGAATGCAGAACAATGTCATACATTCACCCCAGTACAGAGATCTGAGCCTAAATCCATCGTTTTTTTGCTCACCATGCCGTTCCAGTTTGAACCCAGCCATATGCAAATCAGTCTTGACCCTGTGCCTCATGTGAACAGTCCAGCCCGAACTGCCAAGCCAGGTCCTCCCTGGACTGGAAACGAGCATCCTAGGACCGGTTTCGGGGTTTCACCCCTCTTCAGCCAGGATAGCTTGATTCCAGTGGCATGGAGAGCACGGGACCCACGTCTGGGCATACCCTTCCCACTTGGGGTGACAAATGCAAAAACAACAGTTGATGGACAGAATGCAGAACAATGTCATACATTCACCCCAGTACAGAGATCTGGGCCTAAATCCATCGTTTTTTTGCTCACCATGCCGTTCCAGTTTGAACCCAGCCATATGCAAATCAGTCTTGACCCTGTGCCTCATGTGAACAGTCCAGCCCGAACTGCCAAGCCAGGACCTCCCTGGACTGGAAACAAGCATCCTAGGACCGGTTTCGGGGTTTCACCCCTCTTCAGCCAGGATAGCTTGATTCCAGTGGCATGGAGAGTACGGGACCCACGTCTGGGCATACCCTTCCCACTTGGGGTGACAAATGCAAAAACAACAGTTGATGGACAGAATGCAGAACAATGTCATACATTCACCCCAGTACAGAGATCTGGGCCTAAATCCATCGTTTTTTTGCTCACCATGCCGTTCCAGTTTGAACCCAGCCATATGCAAATCAGTCTTGACCCTGTGCCTCATGGGAACAGTCCAGCCCGAACTGCCAAGCCAGGTCCTCCCTGGACTGGAAACAAGCATCCTAGGACCGGTTTCGGGGTTTCACCCCTCTTCAGCCAGGATAGCTTTATTCCAGTGGCATGGAGAGCACGGGACCCACATCTGGGCATACCCTTCCCACTTGGGGTGACAAATGCAAAAACAACAGTTGATGGACAGAATGCAGAACAATGTCATACATTCACCCCAGTACAGAGATCTGAGCCTAAATCCATCGTTTTTTTGCTCACCATGCCGTTCCAGTTTGAACCCAGCCATATGCAAATCAGTCTTGACCCTGTGCCTCATGGGAACAGTCCAGCCCGAACTGCCAAGCCAGGTCCTCCCTGGACTGGAAACAAGCATCCTAGGACCGGTTTCGGGGTTTCACCCCTCTTCAGCCAGGATAGCTTGATGCCAGTGGCATGGAGAGCACGGGACCCTCGTCTGGGCATACCCTTCCCACTTGGGGTGACAAATGCAAAAACAACAGTTGAAGGAGAGAATGCAGAACAATGTCATACATTCACCCCAGTACAGAGATCTGAGCCTAAATCCATCGTTTTTTTGCTCACCATGCCGTTCCAGTTTGAACCCAGCCATATGCAAATCAGTCTTGACCCTGTGCCTCATGGGAACAATCTAGCCCGAACTGCCAAGCCAGGTCCTCCCTGGACTGGAAACAAGCATCCTAGGACCGATTTCGGGGTTTCACCCCTCTTCAGCCAGGATAGCTTGATTACAGTGGCATGGAGAGCATGGGACCCACGTCTGGGCATATTCTTCTCACTTGGGGTGACAAATGCAAAAACAACAGTTGATGGACAGCATGCAGAACAATGTCATACATTCACCCCAGTACAGAGATCTGGGCCTAAATCCATTGTTTTTTTGCTCACCATGCCGCTCCAGTTTGAACCCAGCCATATGCAAATCAGTCTTGACCCTGTGCCTCATGGGAACAGTCCAGCCCGAACTGCCAAGCCAGGTCCTCCCTGGACTGGAAACAAGCATCCTAGGACCGGTTTCGGGGTTTCACCCCTCTTCAGCCAGGATAGCTTGATTCCAGTGGCATGGAGAGCACGGGACCCACGTCTGGGCATACCCTTCCCACTTGGGGTGACAAATGCAAAAACAACAGTTGATGGACAGAATGCAGAACAATGTCATACATTCACCCCAGTACAGAGATCTGAGCCTAAATCCATCGTTTTTTTGCTCACCATGCCGTTCCAGTTTGAACCCAGCCATATGCAAATCAGTCTTGACCCTGTGCCTCATGTGAACAGTCCAGCCCGAACTGCCAAGCCAGGTCCTCCCTGGACTGGAAACGAGCATCCTAGGACCGGTTTCGGGGTTTCACCCCTCTTCAGCCAGGATAGCTTGATTCCAGTGGCATGGAGAGCACGGGACCCACGTCTGGGCATACCCTTCCCACTTGGGGTGACAAATGCAAAAACAACAGTTGATGGACAGAATGCAGAACAATGTCATACATTCACCCCAGTACAGAGATCTGGGCCTAAATCCATCGTTTTTTTGCTCACCATGCCGTTCCAGTTTGAACCCAGCCATATGCAAATCAGTCTTGACCCTGTGCCTCATGGGAACAGTCCAGCCCGAACTGCCAAGCCAGGTCCTCCCTGGACTGGAAACAAGCATCCTAGGACCGGTTTCGGGGTTTCACCCCTCTTCAGCCAGGATAGCTTTATTCCAGTGGCATGGAGAGCACGGGACCCACATCTGCGCATACCCTTCCCACTTGGGGTGACAAATGCAAAAACAACAGTTGATGGACAGAATGCAGAACAATGTCATACATTCACCCCAGTACAGAGATCTGGGCCTCAATCCATAGTTTTTTTGCTCACCATGCCGTTCCAGTTTGAACCCAGCCATATGCAAATCAGTCTTGACCCTGTGCCTCATGGGAACAATCTAGCCCGAACTGCCAAGCCAGGTCCTCCCTGGACTGGAAACAAGCATCCTAGGACCGGTTTTGGGGTTTCACCCCTCTTCAGCCAGGATAGCTTGATTCCAGTGGCATGGAGAGCACGGGACCCACAACTGGGCATACCCTTCCCACTTGGGGTGACAAATGCAAAAACAACAGTTGATGGACAGAATGCAGAACAATGTCATACATTCACCCCAGTACAGAGATCTGAGCCTAAATCCATCGTTTTTTTGCTCACCATGCCGTTCCAGTTTGAACCCAGCCATATGCAAATCAGTCTTGACCCTGTGCCTCATGGGAACAGTCCAGCCCGAACTGCCAAGCCACGTCCTCCCTGGACTGGAAACAAGCATCCTAGGACCAATTTCGGGGTTTCACCCCTCTTCAGCCAGGATAGCTTGATTACAGTGGCATGGAGAGCATGGGACCCACGTCTGGGCATATTCTTCTCACTTGGGGTGACAAATGAAAAAACAACAGTTGATGGACAGCATGCAGAACAATGTCATACATTCACCCCAGTACAGAGATCTGGGCCTAAATCCATCGTTTTTTTGCTCACCATGCCGTTCCAGTTTGAACCCAGCCATATGCAAATCAGTCTTGACCCTGTGCCTCATGTGAACAGTCCAGCCCGAACTGCCAAGCCAGGACCTCCCTGGACTGGAAACAAGCATCCTAGGACCTGTTTCGGGGTTTCACCCCTCTTCAGCCAGGATAGCTTGATTCCAGTGGCATGGAGAGCACGGGACCCACGTCTGGGCATACCCTTCCCACTTGGGGTGACAAATGCAAAAACAACAGTTGATGGACAGAATGCAGAACAATGTCATACATTCACCCCAGTACAGAGATCTGGGCCTAAATCCATCGTTTTTTTGCTCACCATGCCGTTCCAGTTTGAACCCAGCCATATGCAAATCAGTCTTGACCCTGTGCCTCATGGGAACAGTCCAGCCCGAACTGCCAAGCCAGGTCCTCCCTGGACTGGAAACAAGCATCCTAGGACCGGTTTCGGGGTTTCACCCCTCTTCAGCCATGATAGCTTGATGCCAGTGGCATGGAGAGCACGGGACCCACGTCTGGGCATACCCTTCCCACTTGGGGTGACAAATGCAAAAACAACAGTTGAAGGAGAGAATGCAGAACAATGTCATACATTCACCCCAGTACAGAGATCTGGGCCTCAATCCATAGTTTTTTTGCTCACCATGCCGTTCCAGTTTGAACCCAGCCATATGCCAATCAGTCTTGACCCTGTGCCTCATGGGAACAATCTAGCCCGAACTGCCAAGCCAGGTCCTCCCTGGACTGGAAACAAGCATCCTAGGACCGGTTTCGGGGTTTCACCCCTCTTCAGCCAGGATAGCTTGAGTCCAGTGGCATGGAGAGCACGGGACCCACATCTGGGCATACCCTTCCCACTTGGGGTGACAAATGCAAAAACAACAGTTGATGGACAGAATGCAGAACAATGTCATACATTCACCCCAGCACAGAGATCTGAGCCTAAATCCATTGTTTTTTTGCTCACCATGCCGTTCCAGTTTGAACCCAGCCATTTGCAAATCAGTCTTGACCCTGTGCCTCATGGGAACAGTCCAGCCCGAACTGCCAAGCCACGTCCTCCCTAGACTGGAAACAAGCATCCTAGGACCGATTTCAGGGTTTCACCCCTCTTCAGCCAGGATAGCTTGATTACAGTGGCATGGAGAGCATGGGACCCACGTCTGGGCATATTCTTCTCACTTGGGGTGACAAATGCAAAAACAACAGTTGATGGACAGCATGCAGAACAATGTCATACATTCACCCCAGTACAGAGATCTGGGCCTAAATCCATTGTTTTTTTGCTCACCATGCCGCTCCAGTTTGAACCCAGCCATATGCAAATCAGTCTTGACCCTGTGCCTCATGTGAACAGTCCAGCCCGAACTGCCAAGCCAGGTCCTCCCTGGACTGGAAACAAGCATCCTAGGACCGGTTTCGGGGTTTCACCCCTCTTCAGCCAGGATAGCTTGATTCCAGTGGCATGGAGAGCACGGGACCCACGTCTGGGCATACCCTTCCCACTTGGGGTGACAAATGCAAAAACAACAGTTGATGGACAGAATGCAGAACAATGTCATACATTCACCCCAGTACAGAGATCTGAGCCTAAATCCATGATTTTTTTGCTCACCATGCCGTTCCAGTTTGAACCCAGCCATATGCAAATCAGTCTTGACCCTGTGCCTCATGTGAACAGTCCAGCCCGAACTGCCAAGCCAGGTCTTCCCTGGACTGGAAACAAGCATCCTAGGACCGGTTTCGGGGTTTCACCCCTCTTCAGCCAGGATAGCTTGATTCCAGTGGCATGGAGAGCACGGGACCCACGTCTGGGCATACCCTTCCCACTTGGGGTGACAAATGCAAAAACAACAGTTGATTGAAAGAATGCAGAACAATGTCATACATTCACCCCAGTACAGAGATCTGGGCCTAAATCCATCGTTTTTTTTGCGCTCACCATGCCGTTCCAGTTTGAACCCAGCCATATGCAAATCAGTCTTGACCCTGTGCCTCATGGGAACAGTCCAGCCCGAACTGCCAAGCCAGGTCCTTCCTGGACTGGAAACAAGCATCCTAGGACCGGTTTCGGGGTTTCACCCCTCTTCAGCCAGGATAGCTTGATTCCAGTGGCATGGAGAGCACGGGACCCACGTCTGGGCATACCCTTCCCACTTGGGGTGACAAATGCAAAAACAACAGTTGATGGAGAGAATGCAGAACAATGTCATACATTCACCCCAGTACAGAGATCTGGGCCTAAATCCATAGTTTTTTTGCTCACCATGCCGTTCCAGTTTGAACCCAGCCATATGCAAATCAGTCTTGACCCTGTGCCTCATGTGAACAGTCCAGCCCGAACTGCCAAGCCAGGTCCTCCCTGGACTGGAAACAAGCATCCTAGGACCGGTTTCGGGGTTTCACCCCTCTTCAGCTAGGATAGCTTGATTCCAGTGGCATGGAGAGCACGGGACCCACGTCTGGGCATACCCTTCCCACTTGGGGTGACAAATGCAAAAACAACAGTTGAAGGAGAGAATGCAGAACAATGTCATACATTCACCCCAGTACAGAGATCTGGGCCTAAATCCATCGTTTTTTTGCTCACCATGCCGTTCCAGTTTGAACCCAGCCATATGCAAATCGGTCTTGACCCTGTGCCTCATGGGAACAGTCCAGCCCGAACTGCCAGTCCAGGTCCTCCCTGGACTGGAAACAAGCATCCTAGGACCGGTTTCGGGGTTTCACACCTCGTCAGCCAGGATAGCTTGATGCCAGTGGCATGGAGAGCACGGGACCCACGTCTGGGCATACCCTTCCCACTTGGGGTGACAAATGCAAAAACAACAGTTGAAGGAGAGAATGCAGAACAATGTCATACATTCACCCCAGTACAGAGATGTGGGCCTCAATCCATAGTTTTTTTGCTCACCATGCCGTTCCAGTTTGAACCCAGCCATATGCAAATCAGTCTTGACCCTGTGCCTCATGGGAACAGTCCAGCCCGAACTGCCAAGCCACGTCCTCCCTGGACTGGAAACAAGCATCCTAGGACCGATTTCGGGGTTTCACCCCTCTTCAGCCAGGATAGCTTGATTACAGTGGCATGGAGAGCATGGGACCCACGTCTGGGCATATTCTTCTCACTTGGGGTGACAAATGCAAAAACAACAGTTGATGGACAGCATGCAGAACAATGTCATACATTCACCCCAGTACAGAGATCTGGGCCTAAATCCATTGTTTTTTTGCTCACCATGCCGTTCCAGTTTGAACCCAGCCATATGCAAATCAGTCTTGACCCTGTGCCTCATGGGAACAGTCCAGCCCGAACTGCCAAGCCACGTCCTCCCTGGACTGGAAACAAGCATCCTAGGACCGATTTCGGGGTTTCACCCCTCTTCAGCCAGGATAGCTTGATTACAGTGGCATGGAGAGCATGGGACCCACGTCTGGGCATATTCTTCTCACTTGGGGTGACAAATGCAAAAACAACAGTTGATGGACAGCATGCAGAACAATGTCATACATTCACCCCAGTACAGAGATCTGGGCCTAAATCCATTGTTTTTTTGCTCACCATGCTGCTCCAGTTTGAACCCAGCCATATGCAAATCAGTCTTGACCCTGTGCCTCATGGGAACAGTCCAGCCCAAACTGCCAAGCCAGGTCCTCCCTGGACTGGAAACAAGCATCCTAGGACCGGTTTCGGGGTTTCACTCCTCTTCAGCCAGGATAGCTTGATTCCAGTGGCATGGAAAGCACGGGACCCACGTCTGGGCATACCCTTCCCACTTGGGGTGACAAATGCAAAAACAACAGTTGATAGAAAGAATGCAGAACAATGTCATACATTCACCCCAGTACAGAGATCTGAGCCTAAATCCATCGTTTTTTTGCTCACCATGCCGTTCCAGTTTGAACCCAGCCATATGCAAATCAGTCTTGACCCTGTGCCTCATGTGAACAGTCCAGCCCGAACGGGCAAGCCAGGTCCTCCCTGGACTGGAAACAAGCATCCTAGGACTGGTTTCGGGGTTTCACCCCTCTTCAGCCAGGATAGCTTGATTCCAGTGGCATGGAGAGCACGGGACCCACGTCTGGGCATACCCTTCCCACTTGGGGTGACAAATGCAAAAACAACAGTTGATGGACAGAATGCAGAACAATGTCATACATTCACCCCAGTACAGAGATCTGGGCCTAAATCCATCGTTTTTTTGCTCACCATGCCGTTCCAGTTTGAACCCAGCCATATGCAAATCAGTCTTGACCCTGTGCCTCATGTGAACAGTCCAGCCTGAACGGCCAAGCCAGGTCCTCCCTGGAATGGAAACAAGCATCCTAGGACCGGTTTCGGGGTTTCACCCCTCTTCAGCCAGGATAGCTTGATTCCAGTGGCATGGAGAGCACGGGACCCACGTCTGGGCATACCCTTCCCACTTGGGGTGACGAATGCAAAAACAACAGTTGATGGACAGAATGCAGAACAATGTCATACATTCACCCCAGTACAGAGATCTGGGCCTAAATCCATCGTTTTTTTGCTCACCATGCCGTTCCAGTTTGAACCCAGCCATATGCAAATCAGTCTTGACCCTGTGCCTCATGGGAACAGTCCAGCCCGAACTGCCAAGCCAGGACCTCCCTGGACTGGAAACAAGCATCCTAGGACCGGTTTCGGGGTTTCACCCCTCTTCAGCCAGGATAGCTTGATTCCAGTGCCATGGAGAGCACGGGACCCACGTCTGGGCATACCCTTCCCACTTGGGGTGACAAATGCAAAAACAACAGTTGATGGACAGAATGCAGAACAATGTCATACATTCACCCCAGTACAGAGATCTGGGCCTAAATCCATCGTTTTTTTGCTCACCATGCCGTTCCAGTTTGAACCCAGCCACATGCAAATCAGTCTTGACCCTGTGCCTCATGGGAACAGTCCAGCCCGAACTGCCAAGCCAGGTCCTCCCTGGACTGGAAACAAGCATCCTAGGACCGGTTTCGGGGTTTCACCCCTCTTCAGCCAGGATAGCTTTATTCCAGTGGCATGGAGAGCACGGGACCCACATCTGGGCATACCCTTCCCACTTGGGGTGACAAATGCAAAAACAACAGATGATGGACAGAATGCTGAACAATGTCATACATTCACCCCAGTACAGGGATCTGAGCCTAAATCCATCAATTTTTTGCTCACCGTGCCGTTCCAGTTTGAACCCAGCCATATGCAAATCAGTCTTGACCCTGTGCCTCATGTGAACAGTCCAGCCCGAACTGCCAAGCCAGGACCTCCCTGGACTGGAAACAAGCATCCTAGGACCGGTTTCGGGGTTTCACCCCTCTTCAGCCAGGATAGCTTGATTCCAGTGGCATGGAGAGCACGGGACCCACGTCTGGGCATACCCTTCCCACTTGGGGTGACAAATGCAAAAACAACAGTTGATGGAGAGAATGCAGAACAATGTCATACATTCACCCCAGTACAGAGATCTGGGCCTAAATCCATAGTTTTTTTGCTCACCATGCCGTTCCAGTTTGAACCCAGCCATATGCAAATCAGTCTTGACCCTGTGCCTCATGTGAACAGTCCAGCCCGAACTGCCAAGCCAGGTCCTCCCTGGACTGGAAACAAGCATCCTAGGACCGGTTTCGGGGTTTCACCCCTCTTCAGCTAGGATAGCTTGATTCCAGTGGCATGGAGAGCACGGGACCCACGTCTGGGCATACCCTTCCCACTTGGGGTGACAAATGCAAAAACAACAGTTGAAGGAGAGAATGCAGAACAATGTCATACATTCACCCCAGTACAGAGATCTGGGCCTAAATCCATCGTTTTTTTGCTCACCATGCCGTTCCAGTTTGAACCCAGCCATATGCAAATCGGTCTTGACCCTGTGCCTCATGGGAACAGTCCAGCCCGAACTGCCAGTCCAGGTCCTCCCTGGACTGGAAACAAGCATCCTAGGACCGGTTTCGGGGTTTCACACCTCTTCAGCCAGGATAGCTTGATGCCAGTGGCATGGAGAGCACGGGACCCACGTCTGGGCATACCCTTCCCACTTGGGGTGACAAATGCAAAAACAACAGTTGAAGGAGAGAATGCAGAACAATGTCATACATTCACCCCAGTACAGAGATGTGGGCCTCAATCCATAGTTTTTTTGCTCACCATGCCGTTCCAGTTTGAACCCAGCCATATGCAAATCAGTCTTGACCCTGTGCCTCATGGGAACAGTCCAGCCCGAACTGCCAAGCCACGTCCTCCCTGGACTGGAAACAAGCATCCTAGGACCGATTTCGGGGTTTCACCCCTCTTCAGCCAGGATAGCTTGATTACAGTGGCATGGAGAGCATGGGACCCACGTCTGGGCATATTCTTCTCACTTGGGGTGACAAATGCAAAAACAACAGTTGATGGACAGCATGCAGAACAATGTCATACATTCACCCCAGTACAGAGATCTGGGCCTAAATCCATTGTTTTTTTGCTCACCATGCCGTTCCAGTTTGAACCCAGCCATATGCAAATCAGTCTTGACCCTGTGCCTCATGGGAACAGTCCAGCCCGAACTGCCAAGCCACGTCCTCCCTGGACTGGAAACAAGCATCCTAGGACCGATTTCGGGGTTTCACCCCTCTTCAGCCAGGATAGCTTGATTACAGTGGCATGGAGAGCATGGGACCCACGTCTGGGCATATTCTTCTCACTTGGGGTGACAAATGCAAAAACAACAGTTGATGGACAGCATGCAGAACAATGTCATACATTCACCCCAGTACAGAGATCTGGGCCTAAATCCATTGTTTTTTTGCTCACCATGCTGCTCCAGTTTGAACCCAGCCATATGCAAATCAGTCTTGACCCTGTGCCTCATGGGAACAGTCCAGCCCAAACTGCCAAGCCAGGTCCTCCCTGGACTGGAAACAAGCATCCTAGGACCGGTTTCGGGGTTTCACTCCTCTTCAGCCAGGATAGCTTGATTCCAGTGGCATGGAAAGCACGGGACCCACGTCTGGGCATACCCTTCCCACTTGGGGTGACAAATGCAAAAACAACAGTTGATGGAAAGAATGCAGAACAATGTCATACATTCACCCCAGTACAGAGATCTGAGCCTAAATCCATCGTTTTTTTGCTCACCATGCCGTTCCAGTTTGAACCCAGCCATATGCAAATCAGTCTTGACCCTGTGCCTCATGTGAACAGTCCAGCCCGAACGGGCAAGCCAGGTCCTCCCTGGACTGGAAACAAGCATCCTAGGACTGGTTTCGGGGTTTCACCCCTCTTCAGCCAGGATAGCTTGATTCCAGTGGCATGGAGAGCACGGGACCCACGTCTGGGCATACCCTTCCCACTTGGGGTGACAAATGCAAAAACAACAGTTGATGGACAGAATGCAGAACAATGTCATACATTCACCCCAGTACAGAGATCTGGGCCTAAATCCATCGTTTTTTTGCTCACCATGCCGTTCCAGTTTGAACCCAGCCATATGCAAATCAGTCTTGACCCTGTGCCTCATGTGAACAGTCCAGCCTGAACGGCCAAGCCAGGTCCTCCCTGGAATGGAAACAAGCATCCTAGGACCGGTTTCGGGGTTTCACCCCTCTTCAGCCAGGATAGCTTGATTCCAGTGGCATGGAGAGCACGGGACCCACGTCTGGGCATACCCTTCCCACTTGGGGTGACGAATGCAAAAACAACAGTTGATGGACAGAATGCAGAACAATGTCATACATTCACCCCAGTACAGAGATCTGGGCCTAAATCCATCGTTTTTTTGCTCACCATGCCGTTCCAGTTTGAACCCAGCCATATGCAAATCAGTCTTGACCCTGTGCCTCATGGGAACAGTCCAGCCCGAACTGCCAAGCCAGGACCTCCCTGGACTGGAAACAAGCATCCTAGGACCGGTTTCGGGGTTTCACCCCTCTTCAGCCAGGATAGCTTGATTCCAGTGCCATGGAGAGCACGGGACCCACGTCTGGGCATACCCTTCCCACTTGGGGTGACAAATGCAAAAACAACAGTTGATGGACAGAATGCAGAACAATGTCATACATTCACCCCAGTACAGAGATCTGGGCCTAAATCCATCGTTTTTTTGCTCACCATGCCGTTCCAGTTTGAACCCAGCCACATGCAAATCAGTCTTGACCCTGTGCCTCATGGGAACAGTCCAGCCCGAACTGCCAAGCCAGGTCCTCCCTGGACTGGAAACAAGCATCCTAGGACCGGTTTCGGGGTTTCACCCCTCTTCAGCCAGGATAGCTTTATTCCAGTGGCATGGAGAGCACGGGACCCACATCTGGGCATACCCTTCCCACTTGGGGTGACAAATGCAAAAACAACAGATGATGGACAGAATGCTGAACAATGTCATACATTCACCCCAGTACAGGGATCTGAGCCTAAATCCATCAATTTTTTGCTCACCGTGCCGTTCCAGTTTGAACCCAGCCATATGCAAATCAGTCTTGACCCTGTGCCTCATGTGAACAGTCCAGCCCGAACTGCCAAGCCAGGACCTCCCTGGACTGGAAACAAGCATCCTAGGACCGGTTTCGGGGTTTCACCCCTCTTCAGCCAGGATAGCTTGATTCCAGTGGCATGGAGAGCACGGGACCCACGTCTGGGCATACCCTTCCCACTTGGGGTGACAAATGCAAAAACAACAGTTGATGGACAGAATGCAGAACAATGTCATACATTCACCCCAGTACAGAGATCTGAGCCTAAATCCATCGTTTTTTTGCTCACCATGCCGTTCCTGTTTGAACCCAGCCATATGCAAATCAGTCTTGACCCTGTGCCTCATGGGAACAGTCCAGCCCGAACTGCCAAGCCACGTCCTCCCTGGACTGGAAACAAGCATCCTAGGACCGATTTCGGGGTTTCACCCCTCTTCAGCCAGGATAGCTTGATTACAGTGGCATGGAGAGCATGGGACCCACGTCTGGGCATATTCTTCTCACTTGGGGTGACAAATGCAAAAACAACAGTTGATGGACAGCATGCAGAACAATGTCATACATTCACCCCAGTACAGAGATCTGGGCCTAAACCCATTGTTTTTTTGCTCACCCTGCTGCTCCAGTTTGAACCCAGCCATATGCAAATCAGTCTTGACCCTGTGCCTCATGGGAACAGTCCAGCCCAAACTGCCAAGCCAGGTCCTCCCTGGACTGGAAACAACCATCCTAGGACCAGTTTCGGGGTTTCACCCCTCTTCAGCCAGGATAGCTTGATTCCAGTGGCATGGAGAGCACGGGACCCACGTCTGGGCATACCCTTCCCACTTGGGGTGACAAATGCAAAAACAACAGTTGATGGACAGAATGCAGAACAATGTCATACATTCACCCCAGTACAGAGATCTGAGCCTAAATCCATCGTTTATTTGCTCACCATGCCGTTCCAGTTTGAACCCAGCCATATGCAAATCAGTCTTGACCCTGTGCCTCATGTGAACAGTCCAGCCCGAACGGCCAAGCCAGGTCCTCTCTGGACTGGAAACAAGCATCCTAGGACCGGTTTCGGGGTTTCACCCCTCTTCAGCCAGGATAGCTTGATTCCAGTGGCATGGAGAGCACGGGACCCACGTCTGGGCATACCCTTCCCACTTGGGGTGACAAATGCAAAAACAACAGTTGAAGGACAGAATGCAGAACAATGTCATACATTCACCCCAGTACAGAGATCTGGGCCTAAATCCATCGTTTTTTTGCTCACCATGCCGTTCCAGTTTGAACCCAGCCATATGCAAATCAGTCTTGACCCTGTGCCTAATGGGAACAGTCCAGCCCAAACTGCCAAGCCAGGTCCTCCCTGGACTGGAAACAAGCATCCTAGGACCGGTTTCGGGGTTTCACCCCTCTTCAGCCAGGATAGTTTGATTCCAGTGGCATGGAGAGCACGGGACCCACGTCTGGGCATACCCTTCCCACTTGGGGTGACAAATGCAAAAACAACAGTTGATGGACAGAATGCAGAACAATGTCATACATTCACCCCAGTACAGAGATCTGAGCCTAAATCCATCGTTTTTTTGCTCACCATGCCGTTCCAGTTTGAACCCAGCCATATGCAAATCAGTCTTGACCCTGTGCCTCATGTGAACAGTCCAGCCCGAACGGCCAAGCCAGGTCCTCCCTGGACTGGAAACAAGCATCCTAGGACCGGTTTCGGGGTTTCACCCCTCTTCAGCCAGGATAGCTTGATTCCAGTGGCCTGGAGAGCACGGGACCCACGTCTGGGCATACCCTTCCCACTTGGGGTGACAAATGCAAAAACAACAGTTGATGGACAGAATGCAGAACAATGTCATACATTCACCCCAGTACAGAGATCTGGGCCTAAATCCATTGTTTTTTTGCTCACCATGCCGTTCCAGTTTGAACCCAGCCATATGCAAATCAGTCTTGACCCTGTGCCTCATGGGAACAGTCCAGCCCGAACTGCCAAGCCAGGTCCTCCCTGGACTGGAAACAAGCATCCTAGGACCGGTTTCGGGGTTTCACCCCTCTTCAGCCAGGATAGCTTGATTCCAGTGGCATGGAGAGCACGGGACCCACGTCTGGGCACACCCTTCCCACTTGGGGTGACAAATGCAAAAACAACAGTTGATGGAGAGAATCCAGAACAATGTCATACATTCACCCCAGTACAGAGATCTGGGCCTAAATCCATCGTTTTTTTGCTCACCATGCCGTTCCAGTTTGAACCCAGCCATATGCAAATCAGTCTTGACCCTGTGCCTCATGGGAACAGTCCAGCCCGAACTGCCAAGCCAGATCCTCCCTGGACTGGAAACAAGCATCCTAGGACCGGTTTCGGGGTTTCAACCCTCTTCAGCCAGGATAGCTTTATTCCAGTGGCATGGAGAGCACGGGACCCACATCTGGGCATACCCTTCCCACTTGGGGTGACAAATGCAAAAACAACAGTTGATGGACAGAATGCAGAACAATGTCATACATTCACCCCAGTACAGAGATCTGAGCCTAAATCCATCGTTTTTTTACTCACCATGCCGTTCCAGTTTGAACCCAGCCATATGCAAATCAGTCTTGACCCTGTGCCTCATGTGAACAGTCCAGCCCGAACTGCCAAGCCAGGACCTCCCTGGACTGGAAACAAGCATCCTAGGACCGGTTTCGGGGTTTCACCCCTCTTCAGCCAGGATAGCTTGATTCCAGTGGCATGGAGAGCACGGGACCCACGTCTGGGCATACCCTTCCCACTTGGGGTGACAAATGCAACAACAACAGTTGATGGACAGAATGCAGAACAATGTCATACATTCACCCCAGTACAGAGATCTGAGCCTAAATCCATCGTTTTTTTGCTCACCATGCCGTTCCTGTTTGAACCCAGCCATATGCAAATCAGTCTTGACCCTGTGCCTCATGGGAACAGTCCAGCCCGAACTGCCAAGCCAGGTCCTCCCTTGGACTGGAAGCAACCATCCTAGGACCAGTTTCGGGGTTTCACCCCTCTTCAGCCAGGATAGCTTGATTCCAGTGGCATGGAGAGCACGGGACCCACGTCTGGGCATACCCTTCCCACTTGGGGTGACAAATGCAAAAACAACAGTTGATGGACAGAATGCAGAACAATGTCATACATTCACCCCAGTACAGAGATCTGAGCCTAAATCCATCGTTTATTTGCTCACCATGCCGTTCCAGTTTGAACCCAGCCATATGCAAATCAGTCTTGACCCTGTGCCTCATGTGAACAGTCCAGCCCGAACGGCCAAGCCAGGTCCTCCCTGGACTGGAAACAAGCATCCTAGGACCGGTTTCGGGGTTTCACCCCTCTTCAGCCAGGATAGCTTGATTCCAGTGGCATGGAGAGCACGGGACCCACGTCTGGGCATACCCTTCCCACTTGGGGTGACAAATGCAAAAACAACAGTTGATGGAGAGAATGCAGAACAATGTCATACATTCACCCCAGTACAGAGATCTGGGCCTAAATCCATCGTTTTTTTGCTCACCATGCCGTTCCAGTTTGAACCCAGCCATATGCAAATCAGTCTTGACCCTGTGCCTCATGGGAACAGTCCAGCCCGAACTGCCAAGCCACGTCCTCCCTGGACTGGAAACAAGCATCCTAGGACCGATTTCGGGGTTTCACCCCTCTTCAGCCAGGATAGCTTGATTACAGTGGCATGGAGAGCATGGGACCCACGTCTGGGCATATTCTTCTCACTTGGGGTGACAAATGCAAAAACAACAGTTGATGGACAGCATGCAGAACAATGTCATACATTCACCCCAGTACAGAGATCTGGGCCTAAATCCATTGTTTTTTTGCTCACCATGCTGCTCCAGTTTGAACCCAGCCATATGCAAATCAGTCTTGACCCTGTGCCTCATGGGAACAGTCCAGCCCAAACTGCCAAGCCAGGTCCTCCCTGGACTGGAAACAAGCATCCTAGGACCGGTTTCGGGGTTTCACCCCTCTTCAGCCAGGATAGCTTGATTCCAGTGGCATGGAGAGCACGGGACCCACGTCTGGGCATACCCTTCCCACTTGGGGTGACAAATGCAAAAACAACAGTTGATGGACAGAATGCAGAACAATGTCATACATTCACCCCAGTACAGAGATCTGGGCCTAAATCCATTGATTTTTTGCTCACCATGCCGTTCCAGTTTGAACCCAGCCATATGCAAATCAGTCTTGACCCTGTGCCTCATGGGAACAGTCCAGCCCGAACTGCCAAGCCAGGTCCTCCCTGGACTGGAAACAAGCATCCTAGGACCGGTTTCGGGGTTTCACCCCTCTTCAGCCAGGATAGCTTGATTCCAGTGGCATGGAGAGCACAGGACCCATGTCTGGGCACACCCTTTCCACTTGGGGTGACAAATGCAAAAACAACAGTTGATGGAGAGAATGCAGAACAATGTCATACATTCACCCCAGTACAGAGATCTGGGCCTAAATCCATCGTTTTTTTGCTCACCATGCCGTTCCAGTTTGAACCCAGCCATATGCAAATCAGTCTTGACCCTGTGCCTCATGGGAACAGTCCAGCCCGAACTGCCAAGCCAGGTCCTCCCTGGACTGGAAACAAGCATCCTAGGACCGGTTTCGGGGTTTCACCCCTCTTCAGCCAGGATAGCTTGATTCCAGTGGCATGGAGAGCACGGGACCCACGTCTGGGCATACCCTTCCCACTTGGGGTGACAAATGCAAAAACAACAGTTGATGGAGAGAATGCAGAACAATGTCATACATTCACCCCAGTACAGAGATCTGGGCCTAAATCCATAGTTTTTTTGCTCACCATGCCGTTCCAGTTTGAACCCAGCCATATGCAAATCAGTCTTGACCCTGTGCCTCATGTGAACAGTCCAGCCCGAACTGCCAAGCCAGGTCCTCCCTGGACTGGAAACAAGCATCCTAGGACCGGTTTCGGGGTTTCACCCCTCTTCAGCCAGGATAGCTTGATTCCAGTGGCATGGAGAGCACGGGACCCACTTCTGGGCATACCCTTCCCACTTGGGGTGACAAATGCAAAAACAACAGTTGATGGAGAGAATGCAGAACAATGTCATACCTTCACCCCAGTACAGAGATCTGGGCCTAAATCCATCGTTTTTTTGCTCACCATGCCGTTCCAGTTTGAACCCAGCCATATGCAAATCAGTCTTGACCCTGTGCCTCATGGGAACAGTCCAGCCCGAATTGCCAAGCCAGGTCCTCCCTGGACTGGAAACAAGCATCCTAGGACCGGTTTCGGGGTTTCACCCCTCTTCAGCCAGGATAGCTTGATACCAGTGGCATGGAGAGCACGGGACCCACGTCTGGGCATACCCTTCCCACTTGGGGTGACAAATGCAAAAACAAAAGTTGAAGGAGAGAATGCAGAACAATGTCATACATTCACCCCAGTACAGAGATGTGGGCCTCAATCCATAGTTTTTTTGCTCACCATGCCGTTCCAGTTTGAACCCAGCCATATGCAAATCAGTCTTGACCCTGTGCCTCATGGGAACAATCTAGCCCGAACTGCCAAGCCAGGTCCTCCCTGGACTGGAAACAAGCATCCTAGGACCGATTTCGGGGTTTCACCCCTCTTCAGCCAGGATAGCTTGATTACAGTGGCATTGAGAGCATGGGACCCACGTCTGGGCATATTCTTTTCACTTGGGGTGACAAATGCAAAAACAACAGTTGATGGACAGCATGCAGAACAATGTCATACATTCACCCCAGTACAGAGATCTGGGCCTAAATCCATTGTTTTTTTGCTCACCATGCCGCTCCAGTTGAACCCAGCCATATGCAAATCAGTCTTGACCCTGTGCCTCATGGGAACAGTCCAGCCCGAACTGCCAAGCCAGGTCCTCCCTGGACTGGAAACAAGCATCCTAGGACCGGTTTCGGGGTTTCACCCCTCTTCAGCCAGGATAGCTTGATTCCAGTGGCATGGAGAGCACAGGACACACGTCTGGGCATACCCTTCCCACTTGGGGTGACAAATGCAAAAACAACAGTTGATGGACAGAATGCAGAACAATGTCATACATTCACCCCAGTACAGAGATCTGAGCCTAAATCCATCGTTTTTTTGCTCACCATGCCGTTCCAGTTTGAACCCAGCCATATGCAAATCAGTCTTGACCCTGTGCCTCATGTGAACAGTCCAGCCCGAACGGCCAAGCCAGGTCCTCCCTGGACTGGAAACAAGCATCCTAGGACCGGTTTCGGGGTTTCACCCCTCTTCAGCCAGGATAGCTTGATTCCAGTGGCCTGGAGAGCACGGGACCCACGTCTGGGCATACCCTTCCCACTTGGGGTGACAAATGCAAAAACAACAGTTGATGGAGAGAATGCAGAACAATGTCATACATTCACCCCAGTACAGAGATCTGGGCCTAAATCCATAGTTTTTTTGCTCACCATGCCGTTCCAGTTTGAACCCAGCCATATGCAAATCAGTCTTGACCCTGTGCCTCATGTGAACAGTCCAGCCCGAACTGCCAAGCCAGGTCCTCCCTGGACTGGAAACAAGCATCCTAGGACCGGTTTCGGGGTGTCACCCCTCTTCAGCCAGGATAGCTTGATTCCAGTGGCATGGAGAGCACGGGACCCACTTCTGGGCATACCCTTCCCACTTGGGGTGACAAATGCAAAAACAAAAGTTGAAGGAGAGAATGCAGAACAATGTCATACATTCACCCCAGTACAGAGATGTGGCCCTCAATCCATAGTTTTTTTGCTCACCATGCCGTTCCAGTTTGAACCCAGCCATATGCAAATCAGTCTTGACCCTGTGCCTCATGGGAACAATCCAGCCCGAACTGCCAAGCCAGGTCCTCCCTGGACTGGAAAAAGCATCCTAGGACCGATTTCGGGGTTTCACCCCTCTTCAGCCAGGATAGCTTGATTACAGTGGCATGGAGAGCATGGGACCCACGTCTGGGCATATTCTTCTCACTTGGGGTGACAAATGCAAAAACAACAGTTGATGGACAGCATGCAGAACAATGTCATACATTCACCCCAGTACAGAGATCTGGGCCTAAATCCATAGTTTTTTTGCTCACCATGCCGCTCCAGTTTGAACCCAGCCATATGCAAATCAGTCTTGACCCTGTGCCTCATGGGAACAGTCCAGCCCGAACTGCCAAGCCAGGTCCTCCCTGGACTGGAAACAAGCATCCTAGGACCGGTTTCGGGGTTTCACCCCTCTTCAGCCAGGATAGCTTGATTCCAGTGGCATGGAGAGCACGGGACCCACGTCTGGGCATACCCTTCCCACTTGGGGTGACAAATGCAAAAACAACAGTTGATGGACAGAATGCAGAACAATGTCATACATTCACCCCAGTACAGAGATCTGGGCCTAAATCCATCGTTTTTTTGCTCACCATGCCGTTCCAGTTTGAACCCAGCCATATGCAAATCAGTCTTGACCCTGTGCCTCATGTGAACAGTCCAGCCCGAACTGCCAAGCCAGGACCTCCCTGGACTGGAAACAAGCATCCTAGGACCGGTTTCGGGGTTTCACCCCTCTTCAGCCAGGATAGCTTGATTCCAGTGGCATGGAGAGTACGGGACCCACGTCTGGGCATACCCTTCCCACTTGGGGTGACAAATGCAAAAACAACAGTTGATGGACAGAATGCAGAACAATGTCATACATTCACCCCAGTACAGAGATCTGGGCCTAAATCCATCGTTTTTTTGCTCACCATGCCGTTCCAGTTTGAACCCAGCCATATGCAAATCAGTCTTGACCCTGTGCCTCATGGGAACAGTCCAGCCCGAACTGCCAAGCCAGGTCCTCCCTGGACTGGAAACAAGCATCCTAGGACCGGTTTCGGGGTTTCACCCCTCTTCAGCCAGGATAGCTTTATTCCAGTGGCATGGAGAGCACGGGACCCACATCTGGGCATACCCTTCCCACTTGGGGTGACAAATGCAAAAACAACAGTTGATGGACAGAATGCAGAACAATGTCATACATTCACCCCAGTACAGAGATCTGAGCCTAAATCCATCGTTTTTTTGCTCACCATGCCGTTCCAGTTTGAACCCAGCCATATGCAAATCAGTCTTGACCCTGTGCCTCATGGGAACAGTCCAGCCCGAACTGCCAAGCCAGGTCCTCCCTGGACTGGAAACAAGCATCCTAGGACCGGTTTCGGGGTTTCACCCCTCTTCAGCCAGGATAGCTTGATGCCAGTGGCATGGAGAGCACGGGACCCTCGTCTGGGCATACCCTTCCCACTTGGGGTGACAAATGCAAAAACAACAGTTGAAGGAGAGAATGCAGAACAATGTCATACATTCACCCCAGTACAGAGATCTGAGCCTAAATCCATCGTTTTTTTGCTCACCATGCCGTTCCAGTTTGAACCCAGCCATATGCAAATCAGTCTTGACCCTGTGCCTCATGGGAACAATCTAGCCCGAACTGCCAAGCCAGGTCCTCCCTGGACTGGAAACAAGCATCCTAGGACCGATTTCGGGGTTTCACCCCTCTTCAGCCAGGATAGCTTGATTACAGTGGCATGGAGAGCATGGGACCCACGTCTGGGCATATTCTTCTCACTTGGGGTGACAAATGCAAAAACAACAGTTGATGGACAGCATGCAGAACAATGTCATACATTCACCCCAGTACAGAGATCTGGGCCTAAATCCATTGTTTTTTTGCTCACCATGCCGCTCCAGTTTGAACCCAGCCATATGCAAATCAGTCTTGACCCTGTGCCTCATGGGAACAGTCCAGCCCGAACTGCCAAGCCAGGTCCTCCCTGGACTGGAAACAAGCATCCTAGGACCGGTTTCGGGGTTTCACCCCTCTTCAGCCAGGATAGCTTGATTCCAGTGGCATGGAGAGCACGGGACCCACGTCTGGGCATACCCTTCCCACTTGGGGTGACAAATGCAAAAACAACAGTTGATGGACAGAATGCAGAACAATGTCATACATTCACCCCAGTACAGAGATCTGAGCCTAAATCCATCGTTTTTTTGCTCACCATGCCGTTCCAGTTTGAACCCAGCCATATGCAAATCAGTCTTGACCCTGTGCCTCATGTGAACAGTCCAGCCCGAACTGCCAAGCCAGGTCCTCCCTGGACTGGAAACGAGCATCCTAGGACCGGTTTCGGGGTTTCACCCCTCTTCAGCCAGGATAGCTTGATTCCAGTGGCATGGAGAGCACGGGACCCACGTCTGGGCATACCCTTCCCACTTGGGGTGACAAATGCAAAAACAACAGTTGATGGACAGAATGCAGAACAATGTCATACATTCACCCCAGTACAGAGATCTGGGCCTAAATCCATCGTTTTTTTGCTCACCATGCCGTTCCAGTTTGAACCCAGCCATATGCAAATCAGTCTTGACCCTGTGCCTCATGTGAACAGTCCAGCCCGAACTGCCAAGCCAGGACCTCCCTGGACTGGAAACAAGCATCCTAGGACCGGTTTCGGGGTTTCACCCCTCTTCAGCCAGGATAGCTTGATTCCAGTGGCATGGAGAGTACGGGACCCACGTCTGGGCATACCCTTCCCACTTGGGGTGACAAATGCAAAAACAACAATTGATGGACAGAATGCAGAACAATGTCATACATTCACCCCAGTACAGAGATCTGGGCCTAAATCCATCGTTTTTTTGCTCACCATGACGTTCCAGTTTGAACCCAGCCATATGCAAATCAGTCTTGACCCTGTGCCTCATGGGAACAGTCCAGCCCGAACTGCCAAGCCAGGTCCTCCCTGGACTGGAAACAAGCATCCTAGGACCGGTTTCGGGGTTTCACCCCTCTTCAGCCAGGATAGCTTTATTCCAGTGGCATGGAGAGCACGGGACCCACATCTGCGCATACCCTTCCCACTTGGGGTGACAAATGCAAAAACAACAGTTGATGGACAGAATGCAGAACAATGTCATACATTCACCCCAGTACAGAGATCTGAGCCTAAATCCATCGTTTTTTTGCTCACCATGCCGTTCCAGTTTGAACCCAGCCATATGCAAATCAGTCTTGACCCTGTGCCTCATGGGAACAGTCCAGCCCGAACTGCCAAGCCAGGTCCTCCCTGGACTGGAAACAAGCATCCTAGGACCGGTTTCGGGGTTTCACCCCTCTTCAGCCAGGATAGCTTGATGCCAGTGGCATGGAGAGCACGGGACCCTCGTCTGGGCATACCCTTCCCACTTGGGGTGACAAATGCAAAAACAACAGTTGAAGGAGAGAATGCAGAACAATGTCATACATTCACCCCAGTACAGAGATCTGGGCCTCAATCCATAGTTTTTTTGCTCACCATGCCGTTCCAGTTTGAACCCAGCCATATGCAAATCAGTCTTGACCCTGTGCCTCATGGGAACAATCTAGCCCGAACTGCCAAGCCAGGTCCTCCCTGGACTGGAAACAAGCATCCTAGGACCGGTTTTGGGGTTTCACCCCTCTTCAGCCAGGATAGCTTGGGTCCAGTGGCATGGAGAGCACGGGACACACAACTGGGCATACCCTTCCCACTTGGGGTGACAAATGCAAAAACAACAGTTGATGGACAGAATGCAGAACAATGTCATACATTCACCCCAGTACAGAGATCTGAGCCTAAATCCATCGTTTTTTTGCTCACCATGCCGTTCCAGTTTGAACCCAGCCATATGCAAATCAGTCTTGACCCTGTGCCTCATGGGAACAGTCCAGCCCGAACTGCCAAGCCACGTCCTCCCTGGACTGGAAACAAGCATCCTAGGACCGATTTCGGGGTTTCACCCCTCTTCAGCCAGGATAGCTTGATTACAGTGGCATGGAGAGCATGGGACCCACGTCTGGGCATATTCTTCTCACTTGGGGTGACAAATGAAAAAACAACAGTTGATGGACAGCATGCAGAACAATGTCATACATTCACCCCAGTACAGAGATCTGGGCCTAAATCCATCGTTTTTTTGCTCACCATGCCGTTCCAGTTTGAACCCAGCCATATGCAAATCAGTCTTGACCCTGTGCCTCATGTGAACAGTCCAGCCCGAACTGCCAAGCCAGGACCTCCCTGGACTGGAAACAAGCATCCTAGGACCGGTTTCGGGGTTTCACCCCTCTTCAGCCAGGATAGCTTGATTCCAGTGGCATGGAGAGCACGGGACCCACGTCTGGGCATACCCTTCCCACTTGGGGTGACAAATGCAAAAACAACAGTTGATGGACAGAATGCAGAACAATGTCATACATTCACCCCAGTACAGAGATCTGGGCCTAAATCCATCGTTTTTTTGCTCACCATGCCGTTCCAGTTTGAACCCAGCCATATGCAAATCAGTCTTGACCCTGTGCCTCATGGGAACAGTCCAGCCCGAACTGCCAAGCCAGGTCCTCCCTGGACTGGAAACAAGCATCCTAGGACCGGTTTCGGGGTTTCACCCCTCTTCAGCCATGATAGCTTGATGCCAGTGGCATGGAGAGCACGGGACCCACGTCTGGGCATACCCTTCCCACTTGGGGTGACAAATGCAAAAACAACAGTTGAAGGAGAGAATGCAGAACAATGTCATACATTCACCCCAGTACAGAGATCTGGGCCTCAATCCATAGTTTTTTTGCTCACCATGCCGTTCCAGTTTGAACCCAGCCATATGCCAATCAGTCTTGACCCTGTGCCTCATGGGAACAATCTAGCCCGAACTGCCAAGCCAGGTCCTCCCTGGACTGGAAACAAGCATCCTAGGACCGGTTTCGGGGTTTCACCCCTCTTCAGCCAGGATAGCTTGATTCCAGTGGCATGGAGAGCACGGGACCCACATCTGGGCATACCCTTCCCACTTGGGGTGACAAATGCAAAAACAACAGTTGATGGACAGAATGCAGAACAATGTCATACATTCACCCCAGCACAGAGATCTGAGCCTAAATCCATCGTTTTTTTGCTCACCATGCCGTTCCAGTTTGAACCCAGCCATTTGCAAATCAGTCTTGACCCTGTGCCTCATGGGAACAGTCCAGCCCGAACTGCCAAGCCACGTCCTCCCTAGACTGGAAACAAGCATCCTAGGACCGATTTCAGGGTTTCACCCCTCTTCAGCCAGGATAGCTTGATTACAGTGGCATGGAGAGCATGGGACCCACGTCTGGGCATATTCTTCTCACTTGGGGTGACAAATGCAAAAACAACAGTTGATGGACAGCATGCAGAACAATGTCATACATTCACCCCAGTACAGAGATCTGGGCCTAAATCCATTGTTTTTTTGCTCACCATGCCGCTCCAGTTTGAACCCAGCCATATGCAAATCAGTCTTGACCCTGTGCCTCATGTGAACAGTCCAGCCCGAACTGCCAAGCCAGGTCCTCCCTGGACTGGAAACAAGCATCCTAGGACCGGTTTCGGGGTTTCACCCCTCTTCAGCCAGGATAGCTTGATTCCAGTGGCATGGAGAGCACGGGACCCACGTCTGGGCATACCCTTCCCACTTGGGGTGACAAATGCAAAAACAACAGTTGATGGACAGAATGCAGAACAATGTCATACATTCACCCCAGTACAGAGATCTGAGCCTAAATCCATGATTTTTTTGCTCACCATGCCGTTCCAGTTTGAACCCAGCCATATGCAAATCAGTCTTGACCCTGTGCCTCATGTGAACAGTCCAGCCCGAACTGCCAAGCCAGGTCCTCCCTGGACTGGAAACAAGCATCCTAGGACCGGTTTCGGGGTTTCACCCCTCTTCAGCCAGGATAGCTTGATTCCAGTGGCATGGAGAGCACGGGACCCACGTCTGGGCATACCCTTCCCACTTGGGGTGACAAATGCAAAAACAACAGTTGATTGAAAGAATGCAGAACAATGTCATACATTCACCCCAGTACAGAGATCTGGGCCTAAATCCATCGTTTTTTTTGCGCTCACCATGCCGTTCCAGTTTGAACCCAGCCATATGCAAATCAGTCTTGACCCTGTGCCTCATGGGAACAGTCCAGCCCGAACTGCCAAGCCAGGTCCTTCCTGGACTGGAAACAAGCATCCTAGGACCGGTTTCGGGGTTTCACCCCTCTTCAGCCAGGATAGCTTGATTCCAGTGGCATGGAGAGCACGGGACCCACGTCTGGGCATACCCTTCCCACTTGGGGTGACAAATGCAAAAACAACAGTTGATGGAGAGAATGCAGAACAATGTCATACATTCACCCCAGTACAGAGATCTGGGCCTAAATCCATAGTTTTTTTGCTCACCATGCCGTTCCAGTTTGAACCCAGCCATATGCAAATCAGTCTTGACCCTGTGCCTCATGTGAACAGTCCAGCCCGAACTGCCAAGCCAGGTCCTCCCTGGACTGGAAACAAGCATCCTAGGACCGGTTTCGGGGTTTCACCCCTCTTCAGCTAGGATAGCTTGATTCCAGTGGCATGGAGAGCACGGGACCCACGTCTGGGCATACCCTTCCCACTTGGGGTGACAAATGCAAAAACAACAGTTGAAGGAGAGAATGCAGAACAATGTCATACATTCACCCCAGTACAGAGATCTGGGCCTAAATCCATCGTTTTTTTGCTCACCATGCCGTTCCAGTTTGAACCCAGCCATATGCAAATCGGTCTTGACCCTGTGCCTCATGGGAACAGTCCAGCCCGAACTGCCAGTCCAGGTCCTCCCTGGACTGGAAACAAGCATCCTAGGACCGGTTTCGGGGTTTCACACCTCTTCAGCCAGGATAGCTTGATGCCAGTGGCATGGAGAGCACGGGACCCACGTCTGGGCATACCCTTCCCACTTGGGGTGACAAATGCAAAAACAACAGTTGAAGGAGAGAATGCAGAACAATGTCATACATTCACCCCAGTACAGAGATGTGGGCCTCAATCCATAGTTTTTTTGCTCACCATGCCGTTCCAGTTTGAACCCAGCCATATGCAAATCAGTCTTGACCCTGTGCCTCATGGGAACAGTCCAGCCCGAACTGCCAAGCCACGTCCTCCCTGGACTGGAAACAAGCATCCTAGGACCGATTTCGGGGTTTCACCCCTCTTCAGCCAGGATAGCTTGATTACAGTGGCATGGAGAGCATGGGACCCACGTCTGGGCATATTCTTCTCACTTGGGGTGACAAATGCAAAAACAACAGTTGATGGACAGCATGCAGAACAATGTCATACATTCACCCCAGTACAGAGATCTGGGCCTAAATCCATTGTTTTTTTGCTCACCATGCCGTTCCAGTTTGAACCCAGCCATATGCAAATCAGTCTTGACCCTGTGCCTCATGGGAACAGTCCAGCCCGAACTGCCAAGCCACGTCCTCCCTGGACTGGAAACAAGCATCCTAGGACCGATTTCGGGGTTTCACCCCTCTTCAGCCAGGATAGCTTGATTACAGTGGCATGGAGAGCATGGGACCCACGTCTGGGCATATTCTTCTCACTTGGGGTGACAAATGCAAAAACAACAGTTGATGGACAGCATGCAGAACAATGTCATACATTCACCCCAGTACAGAGATCTGGGCCTAAATCCATTGTTTTTTTGCTCACCATGCTGCTCCAGTTTGAACCCAGCCATATGCAAATCAGTCTTGACCCTGTGCCTCATGGGAACAGTCCAGCCCAAACTGCCAAGCCAGGTCCTCCCTGGACTGGAAACAAGCATCCTAGGACCGGTTTCGGGGTTTTACTCCTCTTCAGCCAGGATAGCTTGATTCCAGTGGCATGGAAAGCACGGGACCCACGTCTGGGCATACCCTTCCCACTTGGGGTGACAAATGCAAAAACAACAGTTGATAGAAAGAATGCAGAACAATGTCATACATTCACCCCAGTACAGAGATCTGAGCCTAAATCCATCGTTTTTTTGCTCACCATGCCGTTCCAGTTTGAACCCAGCCATATGCAAATCAGTCTTGACCCTGTGCCTCATGTGAACAGTCCAGCCCGAACGGGCAAGCCAGGTCCTCCCTGGACTGGAAACAAGCATCCTAGGACTGGTTTCGGGGTTTCACCCCTCTTCAGCCAGGATAGCTTGATTCCAGTGGCATGGAGAGCACGGGACCCACGTCTGGGCATACCCTTCCCACTTGGGGTGACAAATGCAAAAACAACAGTTGATGGACAGAATGCAGAACAATGTCATACATTCACCCCAGTACAGAGATCTGGGCCTAAATCCATCGTTTTTTTGCTCACCATGCCGTTCCAGTTTGAACCCAGCCATATGCAAATCAGTCTTGACCCTGTGCCTCATGTGAACAGTCCAGCCTGAACGGCCAAGCCAGGTCCTCCCTGGAATGGAAACAAGCATCCTAGGACCGGTTTCGGGGTTTCACCCCTCTTCAGCCAGGATAGCTTGATTCCAGTGGCATGGAGAGCACGGGACCCACGTCTGGGCATACCCTTCCCACTTGGGGTGACGAATGCAAAAACAACAGTTGATGGACAGAATGCAGAACAATGTCATACATTCACCCCAGTACAGAGATCTGGGCCTAAATCCATCGTTTTTTTGCTCACCATGCCGTTCCAGTTTGAACCCAGCCATATGCAAATCAGTCTTGACCCTGTGCCTCATGGGAACAGTCCAGCCCGAACTGCCAAGCCAGGACCTCCCTGGACTGGAAACAAGCATCCTAGGACCGGTTTCGGGGTTTCACCCCTCTTCAGCCAGGATAGCTTGATTCCAGTGCCATGGAGAGCACGGGACCCACGTCTGGGCATACCCTTCCCACTTGGGGTGACAAATGCAAAAACAACAGTTGATGGACAGAATGCAGAACAATGTCATACATTCACCCCAGTACAGAGATCTGGGCCTAAATCCATCGTTTTTTTGCTCACCATGCCGTTCCAGTTTGAACCCAGCCACATGCAAATCAGTCTTGACCCTGTGCCTCATGGGAACAGTCCAGCCCGAACTGCCAAGCCAGGTCCTCCCTGGACTGGAAACAAGCATCCTAGGACCGGTTTCGGGGTTTCACCCCTCTTCAGCCAGGATAGCTTTATTCCAGTGGCATGGAGAGCACGGGACCCACATCTGGGCATACCCTTCCCACTTGGGGTGACAAATGCAAAAACAACAGATGATGGACAGAATGCTGAACAATGTCATACATTCACCCCAGTACAGGGATCTGAGCCTAAATCCATCAATTTTTTGCTCACCGTGCCGTTCCAGTTTGAACCCAGCCATATGCAAATCAGTCTTGACCCTGTGCCTCATGTGAACAGTCCAGCCCGAACTGCCAAGCCAGGACCTCCCTGGACTGGAAACAAGCATCCTAGGACCGGTTTCGGGGTTTCACCCCTCTTCAGCCAGGATAGCTTGATTCCAGTGGCATGGAGAGCACGGGACCCACGTCTGGGCATACCCTTCCCACTTGGGGTGACAAATGCAAAAACAACAGTTGATGGAGAGAATGCAGAACAATGTCATACATTCACCCCAGTACAGAGATCTGGGCCTAAATCCATAGTTTTTTTGCTCACCATGCCGTTCCAGTTTGAACCCAGCCATATGCAAATCAGTCTTGACCCTGTGCCTCATGTGAACAGTCCAGCCCGAACTGCCAAGCCAGGTCCTCCCTGGACTGGAAACAAGCATCCTAGGACCGGTTTCGGGGTTTCACCCCTCTTCAGCTAGGATAGCTTGATTCCAGTGGCATGGAGAGCACGGGACCCACGTCTGGGCATACCCTTCCCACTTGGGGTGACAAATGCAAAAACAACAGTTGAAGGAGAGAATGCAGAACAATGTCATACATTCACCCCAGTACAGAGATCTGGGCCTAAATCCATCGTTTTTTTGCTCACCATGCCGTTCCAGTTTGAACCCAGCCATATGCAAATCGGTCTTGACCCTGTGCCTCATGGGAACAGTCCAGCCCGAACTGCCAGTCCAGGTCCTCCCTGGACTGGAAACAAGCATCCTAGGACCGGTTTCGGGGTTTCACACCTCTTCAGCCAGGATAGCTTGATGCCAGTGGCATGGAGAGCACGGGACCCACGTCTGGGCATACCCTTCCCACTTGGGGTGACAAATGCAAAAACAACAGTTGAAGGAGAGAATGCAGAACAATGTCATACATTCACCCCAGTACAGAGATGTGGGCCTCAATCCATAGTTTTTTTGCTCACCATGCCGTTCCAGTTTGAACCCAGCCATATGCAAATCAGTCTTGACCCTGTGCCTCATGGGAACAGTCCAGCCCGAACTGCCAAGCCACGTCCTCCCTGGACTGGAAACAAGCATCCTAGGACCGATTTCGGGGTTTCACCCCTCTTCAGCCAGGATAGCTTGATTACAGTGGCATGGAGAGCATGGGACCCACGTCTGGGCATATTCTTCTCACTTGGGGTGACAAATGCAAAAACAACAGTTGATGGACAGCATGCAGAACAATGTCATACATTCACCCCAGTACAGAGATCTGGGCCTCAATCCATTGTTTTTTTGCTCACCATGCCGTTCCAGTTTGAACCCAGCCATATGCAAATCAGTCTTGACCCTGTGCCTCATGGGAACAGTCCAGCCCGAACTGCCAAGCCACGTCCTCCCTGGACTGGAAACAAGCATCCTAGGACCGATTTCGGGGTTTCACCCCTCTTCAGCCAGGATAGCTTGATTACAGTGGCATGGAGAGCATGGGACCCACGTCTGGGCATATTCTTCTCACTTGGGGTGACAAATGCAAAAACAACAGTTGATGGACAGCATGCAGAACAATGTCATACATTCACCCCAGTACAGAGATCTGGGCCTAAATCCATTGTTTTTTTGCTCACCATGCTGCTCCAGTTTGAACCCAGCCATATGCAAATCAGTCTTGACCCTGTGCCTCATGGGAACAGTCCAGCCCAAACTGCCAAGCCAGGTCCTCCCTGGACTGGAAACAAGCATCCTAGGACCGGTTTCGGGGTTTCACTCCTCTTCAGCCAGGATAGCTTGATTCCAGTGGCATGGAAAGCACGGGACCCACGTCTGGGCATACCCTTCCC